>NC_088373.1:33623416-33638416 GCF_034508935.2 Berghia stephanieae | reverse complement strand
ACTCAGATGTAGAACTAGTTAGTAATGTTTTCTCCGACCTGTCGTGTCCCGCTCTGCGTGTTAACTGTTGCTGTTGGCTGCAGACGCGTTGTAAAACGATTTGAGCACGATTGCCTCCCTCGGCGCATAGTTGAGTCCTCGATAAAAGGGATATTTACTCACATTCTCTCACCGTAATCAGGTGTAAGACTAATACCTGTCCGTTAGTAGTGATTTCTCCGTCCTCTCGTGTCCCGCTCTGCGTGTTAACTGTTGCTGTTGGCTGCAGACGCGTTGTAAAAAGATTTGAGCACGATTGCCTCCCTCGGCGCATAGTTGAGTCCTGGATAAAAAGGATCTTTAATCACATTCTCTCACCGTAGTCAGGTGTAAGACTAATACCTGTCGGTTAGTAGTTATTTCTACGTCCTGTCGTGTCCCGCTCTGCATGTTAAGTTGGCTAGAATAATAATAATAATAATAATAATAATAATAATAATAATAATAATAATAATAATAATAATAATAATAATAATAATAATAATAATAATAATAATAATAATAACAATAATAATAATAATAATAATAATAATAATAATAATAATAATAATAATAGTAATTCAAGGGAATTAATTCTTGGTATTTCTACACCCTATGTTATCTTCTTGAGTTGCATCCCTTGAAAACGAGTACATGGCCGTGACTTTACTAGTGTTTTCTCCGTCCTGTCGTGTCCCTCTCTCCGTGTTAACTGTTGCTGTTGGCTGTAGACGCGATGTAAAGCGCTTTGAGCACGATTGCCTCGCTCGGCGCATAGTTGAGTCTTGGATAAAAAAGGTTCTTTACTCACATTCTCTCACCGTACTCAGATGTAAGACTAATACCTGTCCGTTAGTAGTGATTTTTCCGTCCTCTCGTGTCCCGCTCTGCGTGTCAACTGTTGCTGTTGGCTGCAGACGCGTTGTAAAACGATTTGAGCACGATTGTCTGGCTCGGCGCATAGTAGAGTACCCGATAAAAAGGTTCTTTACTCACATTCTCTCCCCGTAATCAGATGTAAAACGAATACCTGGCCGTTAGTAGTGTTTTCTCCGTTCTGTCGTGTCCCGCTCTGCACGTTAAGTGTTGCTGTTGGCTGCAGACGCGTTGTAAAACGATTTGAGCACGATTGCCTCGCTCGGCGCATAGTAGAGTCCTGGATAAAAAGGATCTTTACTCACATTCTCGCACCGTACTCAGATGTAGAACTAGTTAGTAATGTTTTCTCCGTCCTGTCGTGTCCCGTTCTGCGTGTTAACTGTTGATGTTGGCTGCAGACGCGTTGTAAAACGATTTGAGCACAATTGCCTCGCTCGGCCCACAGTAGAGTCCTCGATAAAAAGGATCTTTACTCACATTCTCTCACAGTACTCAGATGTAGAAGTAGTTAGTAATGTTTTCTCCGTCCTCTCGTCTCCCGCTCTGCGTGTTAAGTGTTGCTTTTGCGAAGCGGAATTCGTCAACTGCGTTTTAAGTGTTGCTGTTGGCTGCAGACGCGTTGTAAAACGATTTGAGCACGATTGCCTCCCTCGTCGCATAGTTGAGTCCTGGATAAAAAGGTTCTTTACTCACATTCTCTCACCGTAATCAGGTGTAAGACCTGTCCGATAGTAGTGATTTCTCCGTCCTCTCGTGTCCCGCTCTGCGTGTTAACTGTTGCTGTTGGCTGCAGACGCGTTGCAAAACGATGTTAATATGCAATCAAAAATAAAATCTATGAACACAACCAATAATAGACGCGTCCGTTTCCTTGTGTTTTAGTTTTAGTATTACCGAAGACTAAAATCATAACATTATAGAGACAAAATTATGAAACATGTGGAGCTGGCACTTGAGTCATTAATAATGAGAAATAAAATAGGGTATGCAGAATAGAAGTACCAAGTAAATACAATATAAATATCACGGTGAGACATAAATGATGAGAAATATTATAGGGTATGCAGAATAGAAGTACCAAGTAAAAACAATATAAATATCACGGTGAGACATAAATGATGAGGAATATTATAGGGTATGCAGAATAGAAGTACCAAGTAAAAACAATATAAATATCACGGTGAGACATAAATGATGAGAAATATTATAGGGTATGCAGAATAGAAGTACCAAGTAAATACAATATAAATATCACGGTGAGACATTAATAATGAGAAATATTATAGGGTATGCAGAATAGAAGTACCAAGTAAATACAATATAAATATCACGGTGAGACAATGATGAGAAATATTATAGGGTATGCAGAATAGAAGTACCAAGTAAATACAATATAAATATCACGGTGAGACATTAATGATGAGAAATATTATAGGGTATGCAGAATAGAAGTACCAAGTAAATACAATATAAATATCACGGTGAGACATTAATGATGAGAAATATTATAGGGTATGCAGAATAGAAGTACCAAGTAAAAACAATATAAATATCGCGGTGTCAGGACCGAATTGTGATCCAAATGACAAGGCTTAGTGCGGCTATGTGATCTTGTGGTATGACACTCGCTTTCGGATCAGAAGGTCCTGGGATCGAGCCTATCTCGGTGCATAGTTGAGTCGATGAAAAAGCTCTTTACTCACATTCTCTCACCGTACCCAGGTGTAAATTGAGTACCTGGCCGTTAACAGCGTTGTCTGTCCGAAAAATTGTAATATCGCCTAATACGCGTCATGTCTCGTTCTACATGTTACGTGTTGATGTTGGTCAGGGACCCTTTGTAAAGCGCGTTGAGCACGTTTAGTGGATATTGCACCATATAAAAGCTCACGTTTGGGTTTCTTTTTAATGAGAGAGAGAGAGAGATAGAAAGAGAGCGAGAGAGATTGAGAGAGATTGAGAGAGATAGAGAGAGATAGAGAGAGAGAGAGAGAGATTGGAAGAGATAGAGATGGAAAGAGAGAGATAGGGAGAGAGAGAAATAGAGAGAGAGATAGAGATAGAGAGAAATAGAGAGAGAGATACAGAGATAGAGAGAGGGAGAGAGAGATATAGAGAGATAGAGATAGAGAGAGAGGGGGAGAGAGTGGGAGAGAGAGATAGATAGAGAGAGAGAGAGGGACAGAGAGAGAGAGAGAGAGAGAGAGAGAGAGCGAGCTGCAGGCTGTTATACTAGCCACTGAGCCATCCAGCAACACAAAAATATGGCTTTTTAACGTAGTAACCATTACGGGGAATCTCTTCTCCCAACTACACAGGGGATCAAAGGTTGGCTAACTGCTGAATGATCACACAAAAGTAAAGACATATATATATATATTGAGAAGTTGGAAGCTGTGCCATGGATCCACTTAAAACAGTAACGGGTAATTTTCTAAGGAATCCAACTGCAACACTGGAGTGAACTGACATTTTTGATTTGGTAACAATAGGAGCAGCTTTATTCTGGAGTAGCTGCAGTCTTATAAGCAAGCTTTTTAGCAAACCGTAGAGGAGGGAGTTGCAATAGTCAAGTCTAGAGGTAATCAATAAATGAACTAGAATTTTGCATGCGTCTTCGTCCATAAGGTTCCTCAAGTGTCCAATATTTCTGATCGAATGTTAGATATTGCCCTATATGAAATCTCAATTTTGTATATTTTGTTAATTAACCGGGTACTCTTAAAAATCATGGATTAGATTTTAAACAATTGGCCCAAAAACTCTTCCTTCACATATCGATCGATTTATATGACTTTAATCTTGGAAAAACTCTCAAGCCCTGGACACCCCAAGCACTCTAAAGCCCCCCATAGACGCCGACATCCGCTGATAGCGGTACGGATGACCTATCGCTGTGACCCGATCCCTGCCTTTATCGCAGATGATTTTTGCCCACATACCGGGAGATATTTTTTTGAGGCGATCGGCGATCGGCGATCGGGGGCGTGGTAGTATAAAAAAGTGGACAATTTTTTTTCGAATTTTCGCTGTTTTCACGTCGGATTCGTGATCAGCGTCAAATTTACAATAGGTTTGATACTAAGAACTTTGTGTTTACTCCAAATCTTTCGTCTTGCGCACAATAGTGATTACTTCTCACTAAATTATATCAATTAGACTGTTGAAGGAACGAAATTGACATCATTCCACTCTTTGTAATTGTATTAAGGCAGTCATTTTGGTAATTAGTTCTCACTAAATTATATCAATCAGACTTTTAACGTTCAAGGTTACTCGTAGTTTTGTGTGACGGTACGTTATCTCCGACTGGTGGATGTTGTGAGCATTTTACCTAAACTCATAGCATCAATAACCGTCCAAGATATTCGCATCATATGTAGCAATAGCTATAAGAGAGAGAGAGAGAGAGAGAGAGAGAGAGAGAGAGAGAGAGAGAGAGAGAGAGAGAGAGAGAAAGAGAAAGAGAGAAAAATTTAGTTGCGCTATATATACCGCTATATTCAATAAAGGTGCTCAAATCACTTTATAAGGGTCTTTGGCCAACATAAAAACATGTTAGACGAGACATTACTGCTAAGCGATATTGCAATTGTTTCCCGACAGAGACGACGCTGTAAACAGCGAAGTACTCATTTTAACGGTGAACAAGGTCAGAGAATGCGAGTAAAGAGCCTTTTCCAAGGACTCAATTATGCGCCACTCAGAGCGGGACTCGAATCCAGTGCCGTCCGATCCAAATGCGAGTGTCATTTCACAAGACCACATGCATAGACGCACAAAAAAGTGATGAGAGAATAGATTCATATGTATTGAAGGAGGAGAGAGCGGATGGAGTGAGTTAGTTCTTGGATATTTATAGAAGGAACCAAATTGACGTCACTCATCTCATTGTTATTGTTTTTAGACACCCATTTTTATGATTAGTTCTAATTAAAATATATCAGACTATAACGTTCAAGTTTCCATGTAGATCTTTGGGCTGGAGTGATATTTCTGGCTGGCGGACTTTGTGAGTATTTTAATTTAACACAGAGCATCAATAGAAGGAATGAATTTGACGTTAGTCAACCCGTTGTTATTGCTTTTAGACAGCATTTTATAATTAACTTATCACTAAGTTATATCAATCAGACAATGAACGTTGGCACCCCCCCACCACCACCACCACCACCACCATACACACGCACACAGCTCTTTTCTTTTTTTTTTTGGGGGGGGGGGCAGGGGGCGTTGTTTGTAGATTATAATTCAAGGTTACAATGCCCACCCCTGTCATCACGTAGTCAAGGCTTTTTGGCATTTGCCAATCCCAAATGTCTGATCAAGGTCGACCGTCATGTCGCGTCAACGGGTGAGGAGGAAAAAAAAAAAGAACTGGCATATTATTATATCATTACATTGAAAATTATGAAAACTATTTTTTTATTTTGTATGAAATCCTTTATAAGTTTTACAATGAACAAGAACGAAACTTTTGCCATCTACCTCTTCCTGGCGCAACATTTATAAAAATATTATTAAAAAAAAATAATAACACAGCGTTTATTTGGCGCAATATCCACGTGCTCAAAGCGCTTTACAAGGGGTCCCAAGGCAACAGCAATATTAAACTTGAAAGACGAGACATGTCGCCTGTCAGGCGATGTGACATTTTTTCCCAACAAAGACAACGAACGGCCATGTTCTCATTTAACACCTGAGTACGGTGAGAGAATGTGAGTAAAGAGCCTTTTCCAAGGACTCAACTCTGCGCCACTCAGAGCGGGTCTCGAAACCTGAACCTTCCGATCCGAAAGCGAGAGTCATACCACTTGATCCATCACAAAACAGGGAGGGGCACTTTTCTGTCGGCCACATAGTCTCAATATTAATTAAAATTTATTTCTAATTTCATCAATTTTTGGAGTAAAAACATAGTTCTTGGTATCAAACCTATTGTAAATTCGACGCTGATCACGAATCTGACGTCAAAACAGCGAAAATCCGAAAAAAATTGTCCAATTTTTTATACTGCCACGCCCCCGATCGCCGATCGCCTCGAAAAATATTAAGCAAAGCGGGCTTTGCGAGCGATGGACCGTACCTAGGTTTATCGGTCAGGTATTTGGCCACACACATTGCGTTTTCACCCCGGTTTGCCTGATCGGGGTATGAACCAGGATCATATCCGGGCGTGTATGGAGCCTTTAAGATAGTTGCCATTCTGAAGCCTGACAAACCGGCGAAGAAGGCTGGCAGTTAGAGTCCAATATCACTTCTGAGTGGCCTGTCAAGACTTGTGGAGCGTTTCTTATTGAACCGATGGGGGCGGTCAAAAACGCAGTTCTGTCACCAGAGCAGTGGGTATTCGGGGACGAGAGGTGCACAACGGAACATTCCTTAATTAATCAGGATTTGAACCGAAACGGCAAAGAGTTGCGGTGTTTAAAGATCTATTGGCGGCATACCGGTCCCCATGTATCCAGTAACGCATGCTCGAAAAGTTTTTAAGGCAGCTCAGATTTCATAATATGGGTGTGTAACTATCATCCCCCGTCAGCGGCTAGCTGTCCTCAGAAAAGCAACTGTTCTTACGTGCTTCTACTTTTATGGAAGCTTCCCTTTTGCAAGGACGCCGAACATTGCCTCTGCGAATCATGCACGTGCCTTCTGGGCCCAGCTGCAAAATGATATCGTGATATATGCCATATTTCCCTAGTAGTAGTAGTAGTAGTAGTAGTAGTAGTAGTAGTAGTAGTAATAGTAGTAGTAGTAGTAGTAGTAGTAGTAGTAGTAGTAGTAGTAGTAGTAGTATAGTAGTAGTAAGTAGTAGTGTAGTAGTAATAGTAGTAGTAGTAGTTAGTAGTAGTAGTAGTAGTAGTAGTAGTAGTAGTAGTAGTAGTAGTAGTAGTAGTATGTAGTAGTAAGTAGTAGTAGTAGTAGTAGTATAGTTAGTAGTAGTAGTAGTAGTAGTAGTAGTAGTAGTAGTAGTAGTAGTAGTAGTAGTATCAGCAGTAGTAGTAGTAGTATTGGTAGTAATAGTGGTAGGATGCGGAGGAGATGTAGGAGTAGATGTAGAAATAGAATTAAAAGAATTACTGTTGTTATTCTTATATTTATTTCTATCCGTTTTAAGCTCAAAGGTGCGTTTGATTATCGGACGTACATGAAAGAAGAAAAAGATTGTTATGTAATGCAAGCATGATTTGTGAGCCGTCAAACAAGGTTACACGGTGTAAAAAAAACCTCTTTCTCTCTCTATCTATCTATCTCTATCTATCTATCTATCTATCTATCTATCTATCTATCTATCTATCTATCTA
Source organism: Berghia stephanieae (assembly GCF_034508935.2). Lineage (NCBI taxonomy): Eukaryota > Metazoa > Mollusca > Gastropoda > Nudibranchia > Aeolidiidae > Berghia > Berghia stephanieae. The sequence goes on along the minus strand of NC_088373.1, from coordinate 33,631,214 downwards.
TCTATCTATCTATCTATCTATCTATCTATCTATCTATCTATCTATCTATCTATCTATCTATCTATCTATCTATCTATCTATCTATCTATCTATCTATCTATCTATCTATCTATCTATCTATCTATCTATCATTGTCTCTCTCTCTCTCTCACACTCTCTCTCTCTCTTTCTCTCATTCTTTCTCTCTCTCTCTGATGCAACAGCATGTCATTTATCGATTTGTGACCATGGATTAGTCTTTGCTTTTAAACAATAATCACGACGTCATTCCGTTGTCAGCAATCGAAAGAGCTAATTTTAAATGTACACCCCCAACACACACACACACACACACACACACACACACATGCCATGTTTATAATGATTAATCATAATTCAAAAGCAATCTGATCTCTGTTTAATTTAGCTTACTGATGACTGTATCTACTACGCAGATTGTCATACAATGCTTATAGTAACCTGCCATCAACCGACACGGCACGGACATCACGTGACTGACTCTCAGCCGTTAATCAAGGTTATTGAGAGATTGAAATTCTGGGTTTATGTGATATAAAATTTGTGGGTTTGCAAATCTTATGGAAGTTTGATGAAAATAGTTTTCTCCTTTCAAGTATGCGTCATGTCTAAACCTTTTTTTAAATTTGAAATTAATAGGCTATTTTATTGACGACATCGGCTTTCAATAGGAGGGATTTTTGGATTTTCTTTTAAACGATCCGCTGTTTTTGCAGTGTCAAACATTTGTCTATGTAATACACCCAGCTGGCTCCACAGTAGAACGATGAAAACTTCACCATCATATCTTGTGTCAAATTGTGACACCTGTGCTCATTTGCATGAATTTTGGTGACACTCGCATTTTTTTTACGTCAGCCTAGACGGGGTGGCATCAAGTGTCATAAGTGACACAAGGACAAGGCTAGTGGTGTCCTTAGATTAATAGATGTTGGGTAGTGATTGGAAAGAAAAAAGTAGAAAATCAATTCATAACGTATTTATCTCACTCTCACACACAAACTTTTACACACACACACACACACACACACACACACATATATATATATATATATATATATATATATATATATATATATATATATATATATACATATATATACACACTCTCTCTCTCTCTCTCTCTCTCTTTATGTATCTCCCTTTCTCTAACTCTCTCTCTCTCTCTCTCTCTCTCTCTCTCTCTCTCTCTCTCTCTAGCATTTGTTCAAATTACTTTTAATTTAATCTTATCCCTATGTTTTGCAAGTTGTTAAATATTTATGAGTCTCTTTTATAAACTGCATAACAAATTGCAGTAACAATTTAAATGTATTGTAGTGTGCTTTGTAAAGTCAAAAATGTATCAGCTCTTGGTGTAGATAGCGGTATGATATTATTTTGAGCCTTTAGAATTATTTTCTCGAAAGGACAATTCATTATATTTACAAAAGAATTATATTATATAATGTTACTTAACTATAACATTGTATATTGTAATTTTTGCAGGTTGGCTTGAGTTTGCCCGATTTGAACGATTCATTTTCCTCCTTATTGACAAACTACCATTATTAACACTGAATAGGACATTAAATTAGTATCTCCATGCTCAATGTTTAAATTTAAACATCTTTATAAACAAAACATTTTTAAGGATTTCAGCAGGGTTGGTGTACCAAATGCTGAGACAATATCTGAGCACTTTGACTTCCCAACACTTCACAGTTATATCATATTAAATGAGAATATTACCCACCTGGCCAGGAACCATCACCATATTCATGTTTTAATACGTTCAAGTCAAGAGTATCTTTTACACAACATATTATGTTCAAGTCAATTTTTAGTACTTACAATATGATACAGTAGTATCAGTATTACTGAAGCATAATAACAATAGCGTTAATCTTTATTGAGAGTATTGATTATTCTGTTATATTTTTTTCATGAATTTGATACAACTGATTAAAAAGTATTGCTTTCAAAATATAGAGAAACTTAAATGTAAGCTTTGATTTTTTTTTGGTTGAGAGTATCTATGTTAGATTAGAATATATTTCAAGTTATTAGATTTTCACTTTACTCAATTTCCACTTTATTTTAAATGTAATCTAATTTTCACCAGAATTATCATATTTTAGATGACTCTGATCCTGATGTAGATGAATGTATTATAGACTCCAGTTCTGAGGTGATTGAGGAAACAGAAAATGCATATTATGATAAGATTAATTCCTTGTGTTTGCGTACATGTTTTTCTTTATTTTAAAGTGATCGAAGAGAAAAACGTTGGTTTTGCTCTAGCTTGACTTAAAAGTCATTAGATGTTTTGAAAGAAAAATAATGTTTGACGTTTTTTAATGCTTGATTATCATTCTTATTAATTGGAAATATAACATTTAGATAAATAGTGATTTTCATCTAGGTCTCAAAGCGGTTTAAAACATATCTTTGTCACAGCGAAACAACAATGGTACTTAGGGACAATGTAGCAATGACTATCCCGCACAAATCTTTGGGCCTCTTTGTCGCTCACGAAGTGCCCGAATTCGCGTCAAAATATGGGACGAAGCCGTTCCGTACATGCTATTTTAAAAAATGAATTACGAAGCTGTTAATCGATGAATATGACTGAAAGTTGGCACATAGTTAGAAAAAAGGTCATTTTAGATTATGTCAGGCGACAAAACTCGTACGATTACCAGAAGACCGTTAAAAATAGATTGTTACTCTTTGGAGTACAATATTTCTAAAACAACAAAGAGGAGAGATTTTGTCGCTCATAAGGGTATATATGCACATTTCTTATATTTATATTTCAAATTTCATTGGATTATGATAAGTACTTTTCCCGTATTCTCACAAAACATCAACCCATTTTGCATTTCAATGAGTGAAAATATGGAGATGGATATTTTGCTCCACCATCGCGCGACACGAAAATGACGTGAGCGAGGCAAGGCTGCCAGATGGCCAGACTTTAAGCTGACCAAATTCGACTTCAAAAATGGCTAAATAGAAAATCATATGGCTTTCACTATTAAGACTGGCGCACTTAAAATGGACTAAATTTTAACAAACAAAAAATTGAATAGACTAGGATAAATGTCAATGAGACAAAAATAGATGAATAAAATTTAATAAAAGAAGCAAAATTATATATTTGGCCACACACGTGGCCATCTGGCAACTTGTTTGCGGTGACTGACGACACAAATCCTCGCGCGCTTTTAAAAAAAATTAAAGCATTGTTTCATTGTTATGTCATAGGGATAGTTGATTAACTCTCTCTCTCTCTCTCTCTCTCTCTCTCTCTCTCTCTCTCTCTCTCTCTCAAATAAATACTAGAAATAACATAAGCCATGTTCTCACGGGACTGATTGATAATAATTTAGCAGGCATTTTTCGTTTGATTTTTATGTGTTGTAGACACAAAATTACACTCCGGAAAAGTTCAAAATGATCAATATTATATATTTTTAAAACAAAATTATAGTTGACCCTAGCCATACAGCTCTAAAACTATACAAGTTAGAACTTTTCTGATGTCTTCATCATATTTTCTGATAATTTTGCCATAAAATTGCAAAGTTTTAATATCTTGTTCCACGTATTAAGCGAGATACAGGCACAAACCAGAATAAAACGCAGAAAAAGCGTCCCATATTTTCCGTATTTTTTTCTCTTTGTGAGTCATCCAAATAAATGACACATTTGAAACTGCATAACTTTGTTATATATTAATGGATTTCCAAAATTCAAAAAGATTTTTACTCAGTGGAGATAGGGCTTTGATTTAAGAGGAGTATTTCCTACAAAAATAGAAAACAAAAATTTTCATAGTCATTGCTAGACAATGCCTGCGTGGCGATTGGCGCATCTAATAACTTTTCAGGTCACCACGAAACAACACCTGTCATGTTAATATGAACTCATGAAATAAACACGGGAACTTTTAGCGATGGGGGGGGGGGGGGGAAATGCGTATGAAATGTATTTCCAAGGACATAACTACTTTTGTATCGTCCTTGGACACGACCCAAACACGTCACCGGCCTGGACCCTGTCCGAACCTTTTGACGCTTGAGTCTTATGCTTGTCGAGACTGCCAGCCATTCAGCTACAGATACAATTCAAACGACAGTCTATTTACAGCGCTTGGCGAAGTCTAGCACAAAATGTCCTTGCAAGACTTAACATTTTCAACAAGAGAAGAGCTGGTGAAGTGGCGCGGCTTACATTAGCAACGTACAAAGATCGCCAAGATTGAAAAGCGACTGGTCACTCAAAAATGGCATCTGCGCTTCAACGTTTAGAAAGAAAATAGTACAGACCTTGTAATGGTTAAAGAAAAAAAAGGAATAGAAAGGTTGCGATACTGATTCCTCTATATGTATCAGATGCAATGAGCGTTTTAATGTTCTCAATATAAAAGGTTTGAAAACCATCACGAAATGGGTGGCAAGGTGTCAATGCTTCTTTGTCAGACGCCTTTCTAAAAAATCATCAGCTTGCCTCGTCAACCAAGTGTAGAAAATATAATGCAACTATTATTCAACTTATTGACTTGCACCTGCTGATGTAAAATGTATTTCATATCACATAGGTCATTCTGTCAATATTCACTAAGAATTTAACCACCGACAATGAAACAAAATTGAAATCACCAAAGTGGGAAAGTTTTTAACAGCTGTTGATTCAGGCACCGCTTTAAAAACATCGCCACATCACTGATAGTAAACATGGAGCAAAGCGAAGTAAGTACCGATGATTCTGAAGAGGAAAAATTAGTCTTCCCTCAAAAAGAACAAAGAAAAAGGAAAGCTTGCAAGCTCAGCACATCATCAGAAAATGATCTATAGAATTAATATCAGAAGACAAGGAAAAAATAAAATGTAAAAAACTCAATACCCAATTGCAAGATGAATTCCATTTAATCTCTAACTTTGGGAAGAAAATTAAAAATGGCTTTGGGTCAAAGGTATGCTGTCACTGGACATCAGAGCATAATTTGCCCTCAGGGATCAATTCAGTGAACATCTTCCACAGAAGCTATATCCATCAGGCTTTCAAATCATATCAGAAAAAGGAATTCTCAATTTTCCTCAACATCAGCTGCACAAATGAAGTCAATGCTGCAGTATAGGATGAAAAAACTGTTAGACGTGTGTCACTGTCTTGAATTTCCGTGAATTTTGCCATTTTTTGGGGGGAAGAAGAAATTTTTAAAAAGAAAAAAATAGTAAGTTTTTATGGTGCCTTGAATGCCTTCCACGAACTTCACATATTAAACAAATTGATGTAGCTGTTCATGTCGCTTCTCTGTCAGATATAGAGAACTAAGAAGATGAAACAAAACAGCAAAACGGAATTATGCAGCAGAGAATACTTGCAACTAATCGCAAATTTTTCTATTAAAAAAAAAAAAAACGAACTGTATACCAAACATTTTCTTTTTAATTTTTCTAGTTTTTCATGTGTTAGTGGCAAATGCATCGTGTATTATATTCCAATTAAGAATGAATGTCCCAGAGGTGCAATGGGATTTACATTATCCCAACATTCAAACTAGAGATGAAAAACATTTCCTTATTCACTCACTTATTTTTATGCAGAAATCTCGTTCTTCTTCTAGTGTAATGATTTCAAACTCCTATTTATCTTCTCTCTCTTTCTCTCTCTCTCTCTCTCTCTCTCTCTCCCTCTCTCTCTCTCTCTCTCTCTCTTTCTCTCTCTTTATTATTTTTTTTTTCAATATCTTAACAGCGGAGGTAGGAGACAACTAATAACACTATTGCTGTCTAGTATTCTTCAATTACCCTCCCCCCCCCTCCTCCCCCACCCCCCCAACCTTAGTCTTGAAATATAAAGATCGGTTTTCCTCTCTCTTTCTCTCTCTCTCTCTCTCTCTCTCTCTCACCCTCTCTCTCACCCTCTCTCTCTCTTCCATTGAACACACACACACACACAGAGACAGACACACGCACACACACATTTACAAAGTTTCCCCTATATTATTATGACATATATATGTATTCTGTGTTTACTTGATAAAGGCCAAGGGCCGAAACGTCGTTTGTTTTGTGTTGTTCATTCATGATTCAGATTTACTTCCTTTATCTTTATCTCCATGTATAGTTATAGTTTTGAGAGATGATATTTTTTCCTTGTAAATCATCTCTCTATTATGTACTGTTCTTTTTTAAAATTTTAGAATCTGATTTACAATCTGTAAACATTTGAGTGTTTTCCTCTTAGTGGGATCTTGTGTTGGTGTCTGGGTGAGACTGTGCGATGTTGTGAGCTTCTTAGTCAAGTGCGTATTATCTATAAATAATAACGTAAATGAATTCGACCTTTCTCTGATCGTTTTTACTGTTTCTATACCGCCAAATGGGTGACTAGTTATCACAAGATTTTATGGATCATTTTATAAACGTTTACTTTTACATAAGGATTTCTGTGTTGGTTCTATTGATCAAGCGGTAGAATAGTGGATATTTTAAATAGAGACACACCATCGATATCAAAACCTGTGTTGCTTTCTAGGTTTACAAATAGCCTTCAACAGTCGTGACGTCGCTTCCCTCGTAATGACGCACAGTATTCTTAGCAACTGGTTCTGAACTATCGGAACAATGGCGGATGCCCTTATGAAATACTTCTCCAACGAGCATTAAAGTGTGTCCAGAGGAAAAAAAAAACATAATAAATCTGATCGTGTTTTGACTTTTATACATTCTGATCACATGACACTTGAAAACGGTCGAGCCAGCATGGAGAAAAAAAATGTACCGATTTTCTTTGTTTAGAACCAAGCTGCTCGTTGCTGGGCGACGTGATATCAGAGTCTTGAATCCTGTTATTGCCATTGATTACATTTTGACGATTGTTCCATTGACGTGACATGTGCGACAGCTTTGGCTTATGTGGGCTGATGAACGCGTGGAGATTCACCATTATAATAACCGGGGTAATAGCATTGAATTTAGTTGTCCTCTATAGATCATCAAGATGCAGCTTTTCAACCTGATAGTGAGTATTTCTTATTCATTTCATACGACTTGTCTATAGATAGAAGGAAATTGACATCACTCAACTCTTTGTTATTATTTTTAGTCAGCCATTTTTATGAGAAGTTTTCACCAAATTATATTTTATTTAATCAGATATAAACGCTTAAAATTACACATTATTTTGTTTGCTCGGTATGTTAAATCCGGAATGTTGTGAATAAATTCCCTAGTCACATAGCATCAATACGAGAAAGTACCTTTCTAAACCTGTAATTATGTCGTGTTTTCATCAGTCAGAGACACCTTGTATATTTTGTCATTTATTTAATGGAATAAGGAAGAAAATACGTGTTTTGTTTGTCGAGCGACTTCCCAGGTTTGAGAGGTCTTTTATTTTGTTTTGCCAAGATGAGAGTCATTTAAATCTATTGTTTGAAAAGCGAGTGTTCTGGACCATTTTTTTTTTAAATACACGACTTTCCAAACTATGATAGTTCAATGGTTAAGGTGTCCAAAATATTGTTTGAGAGAGATACAGCTCCATTTCTCTCAGGGTGGAACTTAGCCTGTAAACTGTGTGTATTCCTTTTCCATTCCGGTACGTTTCGCTTCTATGATACACTGGTTGTTCACGAACTGGGACCAAGCAGAGACAAAAATGAATGCTCTCAGTTGACAGCCTAAGCAGGATATGAAAGTTTTCTCCTAGTATGGACATTATAGATGTTATAATAGATAGAAAAAGTAAGTATTGTGTGGTTGTAAGTAATCGTGAGGTGGTCTGT
>NC_088373.1:33600916-33615916 GCF_034508935.2 Berghia stephanieae | reverse complement strand
TCCATAGAGGATATTCTTACTGTCTTGTTTTAGCTTTTTGAGAATTCCCAATTGACATTGATACCAATTGATAGATGGGATATTCTTGCTATGTTTTGTTTTACCTTTTTGAGAATTCCCACGTGACATTGACACCAATTGATAGATGGGATATTCTTGCTATGTTTTGTTTTACCTTTTTGAGAATTCCCACGTGACATTGACACCAATTGATAGATGGGATATTCTTCCTGTCTTGTTTTACCTTTTTGAAAAATCCCACGTGACATTGACACCAATTGATAGATGGGATATTCATACTGCGTCATGCGGGTGTCGGTACGTTAGATAAAATATTATGAAACAATGTTGACTTCACTCAGCTCTTTGTTTTTATTTTTCGCCAGAGAATATGATGATTTGTTCTCAATGATACACATCATTTTGTGTTTCTATAAGTTATAGATAGTATTCGCTTGCCTAAGAAGTTCACAACATTGCCATCCGGAATATAACGAACCAACACACAAAACTATGTGTAACCATGAACTTTTATAGTCTGGTTAATACAGTTTAGTGAGAAGTACTCAGAAACGCGGATGGCAACAGGCAATAACAAAGACCCGAATGACGTCATTTTTATTCTATCTATATCCTGCTGGCGGATGTTATGAATTTGTTTTGCCTAAACGCATAGCATTATTAATTCAGTGAGTAATGATCACTAACAGGATGTCTAAAATAATAATAACAAAGAGCTGAGTGACATCGTTTTTGGTCGTCTTTTCTTTTCTCTGTACTATTATAGGCAATGAACTTGAAAGTCCAGGGTAAGCAGTGTTTACTGTGCTTCTATGAACAGCACGTACCTGATTATAGATACCCTTAGTACGTGTGAAGGGTGTCGCAAATTCCAGGTTTTGATTGGTCAAAAATATACTGGTTAATTGCGATGATGATGATGATGATGATGATGATGATGATGACGATGATGATGATGACGATGATGATGATGATGATGATGATGATGATGATGATGATGATGAGGTAATGACGAGAAAAACAAAAGTGCCTGAAGCGGGGCTCGAATCCAGGTCATCGGGATCACAGTGCAATGCCTTAACCACTTGGCCACTTCGGTGGTAAGGAGACGGTAAAAAATACCCATTGACATTATCCAGTACTCTACTCATCACGCAAAATCCCCCGTTTGAATTGCGTTTTGATATTCTTCTAGCCTCATCAGTTTTAATAATCTATTACTGTAACTCCTCTTTTGATGAATGAAACGTAAGAAGATATAAATAGATGAATCTTTCCTCTCTTTCCTACATTCTCCCTTTCTCTCTCTCTCTCTCTCTCTCTCTCTCTCTCTCTCTCTCTCTCTCTCTCTCTCTCTCTTCTTTTAAAGAGAGGGACTGTATTCTCTCTCTCTCTCTCTCTCTATCTATCTATCTCTCTCTCTTTCTCTCTCTCGCAAACACACACACATACACAGCCATATATCACACACACACACACACACACACACACACATACACACTTCCTCCTTTCATTACTCTCTCTCTATATAAAAAAAATAACTATTTGCAACACAGCTAGATACATAAATGATGCATACATAGTTATATTTTGAGTCCTAATCACACTCTCTAATCTCATAATTACATCCGTGCAACACACACACACACACAGACACACACACACACACATAAACACATACATATGCACATGCATACACCATTTCCCAATTTCCCCCGTTCTCTCTCTCTCTCTCTCTCTCTCTCTCTCTCTCTCTCTCTCTCTCTCTCGGTTTCGTTCACGTTTTGATTTCCAATGTAAAGTTTGTTAACCATACATACTAGTCACTGTATAAACACCTACTTTCTCAAAAAGAAAATTATTTCGGTCACCATTACTGTCAGACAATTTTCCTACTGCAGTGGTTATATCTAGTCCATGGTTCTCTCCTGTTTATTATCCAATCAATTTAAATTAAAGTGAGATATTATATACTAGTGATCAAAAGAAAGTATACACTTGTTTTACCTACATAATTGGTATGAAATATTGTTCTGGTTTATTAAAAACCTATGTGTAGTCATAGTACTACCATTTATCTTTCATTTTGTTAGAATTTGTAACGTTTATGGTTGATCTTGATTTAAAGTAACCAATGAAAACTTTAACATTGGCTAACTAATAAATACATTCACTCGAGAATCTGACAGAAAATTCTCGTTGCTATCCACACTCATGACAATGAATGTCACCATCATTTTTTGGTTACCTCCATGACGTCATATGACCTGGTGATAGCAGTATCGTGAACTAAATCGTCGAATAACGAAATGGACAAGACGTTGAGTCGAGATTGGTGGAGACTGACCACTGAAATTACTGGTGGGTGTTATCAAAAAGCATCAAAAACACAAACGTTGAAAATGAGATACCAATGTGCACGACAAAAAGGGACAGACTTGGGTCTTCGAAGGATGATTGATGTTACATCGACAGGTTTACCTTATTGTGTTCTGTTTCTGCTGGATGATGAGTTCCCTTAATGGCCATGTCCATCATTTAACATCTTTAGATAATCTCACCCTGCTCCTACTCTTTGATATACTCTTACACATATTGACCATTACCATTTTATGGCTGCCATTGTTGGGGATGCTGTAGAAGATGAGTCAATGTTGATTGACATGAGTACACCACAATGAAGGACAGAAAGAAGAGGGTTATGCATAAAATATGGCCAACTATCCTCTACTCCTCTTCACCTGCTCCCTTTGGATATAATCGGATTTATATAATCAGATTTTCAGTAACTCAATAAATCAGACGCTTCCAATTTACTCCTTTCCATCCAGAGCAGTGTACTCACTTCACAGCTTCCTAAATGCCTGTCAGTACCTAGAAAAATGCGGATCATTTTGCCTAAACTTTGTTCTTTTTAAAAAAAAATCCTGCTCAAAATGACAATAAAATGCTTTGCCAGTGTCTTACAAATAGGATAGTTACCTGATGAACTGATAAAAACTGCACCTTTAAAAAGCCCCATTGATATTATCGATGGGTGCCTGCACAAAGGCCGTAACGTCAAAAATTTCAATTTTTCGTTTTTTACATAAATCAACTTGGTTTGGAGTAAGGTTTATTTCTACAAAAAATATATGCAATAATATAAATTAATTGATTTTTCTGAATTAAAACCCGAACACCGTAACAAATAATGTGACTTCCCAAAAGCCGTAGCTTGAAATAGCTTGTCTATAAGATTCTTTAAACAGTGCCTATCAGCCACTGCCCAAAAGCCTTAGCAGTAACTACCGTTTTACCGCCTGACAAAAAGGTGGAAATGTAAATGTAAAGTTGACTGCCCAAAAACCGTATCTAACAACAAGGCGTTTGGGCAGGCATAGAATTATGCCACGGTGGTTATAATGGTGAGCTCAATGGCCTTGACTGAATTTACGGTCTTATTACATTTCTAATCTTCAAATCTTTCAATAGAGCTGTCCGCCGCAAAATCTTTTTTATTGACTCAAATATGCACAATGTTCTCCACAAGGCTATATGTTTAAAAAGAAAGGATTGACATCAAATTCACCAACGATACAGGACTATAATTATAAAGATAAGCTTCAATGCTCTTTAGTAGTTTTACCTGTGAAATCAAGTGTAACCAAAACACAAATTATTATAGGTTTGCTATTATATCTAAATGAAATCGTAGTCTGCAAAATATAAAATAAAAAAAGAAATAGGCCACTCCATTGAATTTATTGCCACAAAATCTGAATGTTGGTATTAATTTCTATTTGTTATAGTGGAGAATAATAATAGATACATCCATAATTCTTCTCATCACGCAAAATCCCCCAGTTTGAATTGCGTTTTGATATTCTTCTGGCCTCATCAGTTTTAATAATCTATTGCTGTCACTCCTCTTCTGATGAATAAAACTTAAGAAGATGTCAATGGATGAATCTTTCCTCTCTTTCCTTCATTCTCCCTTTCTCTCTATCTTCTTTTGAAGATAGGGACTGTATTCTCTTTCTCCCCCCCCCTCCCCCAACCCTCTCTCTCTCTCTCTCTCTCTCTCTCTCTCGCACACACACACACACAGCCCCATCACACACACACACACACACACACACTCACAAACTTCCTCCTTTCTTTCCTCTCTCTATATACAAAATAACTATTTGCAACAGAGTTACATACTTAAATGATGCATACCCATCCCCCCGTTCTCTCTCTCTCTCTCTCTCTCTCTCTCTCTGTGTGTGTGTGTGTGTTTGTGTGTGTGTGTGTGTCTGTGTATCTCTCTCTCTGTGTTCTTTTCACGCTAGAACCCGTTTTGATTGCCAATATAAAGTCGGTTAACCATACAATCCAGGCACTGCATAAACACCTACTTTCTCAAAAACAAAATTATTTCGGTCACCATTAACGTCAGACAATATTCCTACTGCTGTAGTTATATCTATTCCATGGTTCTCTCCTGTTTATTATCCAATTCATCAATTTGAATTAAATTGAGATGTTATATATCGCAAAATCTGTGCCTGTGACAAACTGCTGCAACGTGCCTGTGACAAACTGTGCCTGTGACGAACCAGGTCTGTGACAAACTGTGTATGAGACAAACTGTGCCAGTGACGAACCGGGTCTGTGACAAACTGTGTCTGTGACAAACTGTGCCTGTGATGAATCGGGTCTGTGACAAACTGTGCCTGTGACAAACTGTGTCTGTGACAAACTGTGCGTGTGACAAACTGTGTCTGTGACAAACTGTGTCTGTGACAAACTGTGCCTCGACGAACCAGTGTCTGTGACATACAGGATCTGTGATCAACTCTGTCTGTGACAAACTGTGCCTGTGACAAACTGTGCCTGCGACAAACTGTGCCTGTGACAAACTGTGCCTGCGACAAACTGTGCCTGTGACAAACTGTGCCTGCGACAAACTGTGCCTGTGACAAACTGTATCTGTGACAAACTGTGCCTGTGACTAACCAGGTCTGTGACAAACTGTGTCTGGGGCAAACTGTACCTCTGACAAACTGTGCCTGTGACAAACTGTGTCTGGGACAAACTGTGCCTGCGACAAACTGTACCTGTGACAAACTGTGCCTGTGACAAACTGTGCCAGTGACAAACTGTGTCTGGGACAAACTGTGCCTGTGACGAACCAGGTCTGTGACAAACTGTGCCTGTGACAAACTGTGCCTGCGACAAACTGTGCCTGTGACAAACTGTGTCTGAGACAAATTGTGCCTGTGACGAACCAGGTCTGTGACAAACTGTGCCTGCGAAAAACTGTGCCTGTGACAAACTGTGCCTGTGACATACAGTATTTGTGACAAACTGTGCCCTCTCAAGGTGTCATCTGACTCAAAATGGAAACAATGCAATGAATAATTTGACCAGCCCATTTCTTTAATTGCAATCTCATTGGTCAATGTTTCCAGTTGATTGACTATGACTTATTTTGAAACAAAATGCTTTATTAAACTATCCCTACAATTCTTTGCTCCGCCTCCATCCCTTTCTTCATGTCTACCTCACTCTCTCCGTCTCACTTTTGTTTCTTTCACACATACAAACACACACACACACACACACACACCCAGTTATACAGTCAGACTTCAATCTTTACTCTATTTCCCTCCTGCCCTCTTAATGCACAAGCAGTCTCTCTCCCCCCCCCTCGCTCCACTTTTTCTTTATCTCTCTCTCTTTCTCTCTCTCTCTCTCTCTCTCTCTCTCTCTCTCTCTCTTTCTCTCTCTTTCTCGCTGTCTCAGGTGTGTGTGTGTGTGTGTGTGTTTTACTCTCTCATTCTTTCTCTTCCACTATCATCCTGTTTCTTGAATTTCTTTCCCTTTCCACCCGGCTTCACACAGTTTCAAAACTGAACTTTGAATTTATAAACCCTTCTTTAACTTTTGACATTTTGAAATCCTATTTCCTCTAATAAATAAGACAAACATGTCACATTAATAATTCTTATTTCATTGATTACGTATTGAAATATCAAAATTTCTTCAAAAATTGAGCAATGTCATAAAATTGTCGGCATTTTTTGGAGTGTTTAATTTATTTTAAGGACATCTTACATAATAATGAATAACTAGAGAAGTAATAATTGGATTATTTCAAAAATTTGTATGTACATTATCAAATGTATATTCTAAGCTCATGCCAATACAGTGATGCCAAAACTCCGGTTTTACCGGGGAAAAAAAATTCGGCCTGGATCAAAATAATTCGGGTTACGGGCAACTTCCGTCAAATTCCGGTGAGATTAATTGTTCCAAGGATACCCCCTCCAGTCACTACTACTACAACCACCACCATATCATCACCAATTATCATCATTACCACTACAGCAACAACCGTCACCACCACATCATCATCACTACCACTTACTAATACCACCACCACCATCACTGCCACTAATTCTACAACCACCACCACCACACTATCATCACTACCACTACTACTACAACCATCACCACCACATCATCTTCATCACCACTACTACTACAACCACCACCACCACACTATCATCACTACCACACCACTACAACCACCACTACCAAATCATCATCACTACACTCCTACTACAACACCACCACACATCATCATCATCTCTCCTGCTACTATTTCAACTACAACCACCATCACCACCACATCATCATCACTACTACTACAACCATCACTACCACTACCACTACGATCACCAAATCACCATGCCTACCACCACTACTACAACAACCACCACATCACCGTCACACCACTACTGCTACAACCACCACATCACCATCACTAACACCCACTATTACAACACTACCACATCACCATCCATACTACAACCAACCTTAAATCATCATCTCTACCACCGCCATCACATCAACATTGCTGCAAACTATTCAACCACCACAACGCCACCCCTACCACCACCAATACTACTGCAATCAGTGTTGCAATCGCCGTAAAAACCCTTCAAACAATCTTAGCACAACTCTCTCTCTCTCTCTCTCTCTCTCTCTCTCTCTCTCTCTCTCTTTCTCTTTCTCCATCCGTCTTCACACAAACACACACATATACACGCACACGCACACACACACATCAATAAATTGCGCTCACTGGATTAATTTTCATGTTTACCTACCTGTACTTACCAATAATAACTTATCACAAATACTTTGGCCTCAAACTTTAGCTTCGTTAGCTGTTCAAGTTCGTGTTGCTCTACTTATCACAAGATGAACTCTCAGCACTCTCCCTCTCTCCCTCTCTCTCTCTCTCTCTCTATCTCTCTCTCTCTCTCAAACACACACACACACACCACATACGCCAACACACACCACACACGCACACACACAAACACCCAACCACATTTTCATCACGACCACTTCTACTACACCCCACCACTACCACATCTTCACTACCACTACACACAACCACCACCAACCACCAAATCTTCACTACCACTACTACTTTCACACACCACCACCACCACATCACTACCACTACTACTACAACCACCACCACCACATCATCATTACTACTACAACTACTGCCACTACTACTAACTTGAACCACCACCACCACCACATCATCATCATCACTACTACTACTACTACTACTACTACTACTACTACTACTACTACTACTACTACTACTACTACTACTACTACAACCAACACCACATCATCCTCACTACCACCATTACTACAATCACTACCATTATGTTTTGGAGCTTTACTTAATTGGAAATAAGGAAACTTTGGGGTTGTATTCGGCAATGTGTTTATATATCATAATATAGTTCTAATCAGTTATCTATACAATATTTAAACACAATACCAAATACCATCCCAATCCAATCTTTTTGTGCGGAAATTCCTCTTTCGGCATTGAAATCCTCCGAGTGGTGTCTGAAATACCTGTGAGTCAAATTGAAAATTGGCGTCTCTGCAAATTTAACTATTCTCCTCAAAGTTGCAATGCCCGTATCTAAGGAGTCATCTTTGCCCATTGAATTGACTGTGCATGAAAACGGTGCCTCACTTCACAGTCGATTTTCTCAGAACTTGGTTTTTACACATTCCATACTTGAAACTATCATATCTCGGCAATGAATAATCAGAATTTTATCAATTTGATATCAAATTTTAAAGCATAAAATAAGCAATGATTGGGTACCAAAAACCCAAAATTGAAGAATCCGACTTAATACCGTTTCGAGGCGGAGGGTCACAAATATGCTAGTTGTCACATAATGTTTTATTGTGAGACAATACACTATTGGTTGATTATTAGTTTTTTAAATCAAATGGCGGAATTTTTGGTGAATTTGTGGAAAATGTTGCAGCTGAAGTAGGATAAAGTTGGCGGATTTTGGCGGATTTCTCACATAAAGATTGCGGGATTTTGCAAGGGCACATGGCAGCACTGCTGCCTACTCTGGATAGACATGTATTTGATAATTAAACCAGATAGTCGTCCTTTAAATTTTATTGATTGATACTGATCCTCATCTAAACCTGGCAGCTCGCGAGGTTTCACACACAGAGTTTACCTCAGTAATAAGGCGGGTTTTGTTTTTGGTTTTCTTTTTATCTGTCACATGAAGGGGTCCTTATTATTGGTAATAGCTGTATGATTTAGATATTTTCTCATGGATTTGAAAACGGACGTCCTCTAAATAGGGATTGGCAATCAATGTATAAAAATGGGGATATACTTCTGATTGATGCTTGGTGATGTATCATCAATATGATATCCTTGAAGATAATCTTTATGATTGTAAAGCATACGATACCCTTCATAGTAATCGGTATGTCTTACAATTGTAGGTTTTATACATGGAAGTCATCTCTTTTTTTAAAAAATTGTTTTGTTTTTTGTTTTTGTTTTTTGTTGTCTTTTTTTTGTTTTTTTTTTGTGGGGGGAGGGGGGGGGGTGTGGCAAATGTAAATATTTTACAAACGAACAACGAATAAATTAATTATATAACTATTTTTGTTAACGATTGAAAATCGAGTATTTTTTTTAACGAAGGATCATTCTATCACCTATTGACGCATAGTAAGGTTATCTAAAACCTTTGTCGTGAATACGGAATATTTTTCTATTTGTTTTCACGCTGAATGTGAGGTCGGCGGCTTTAATCATTGCTGACGGAGTAATTGTCCACACCACGTCTGGTGGTTGTGCGTGTCGTGTGTTGTTTTGTTGCGATATTTAGAATCATTCACTATCTGCCAATGTTTATTTATTCCCGTGTCATTTTATGTACCAGCATGTGTGTAGGTTAATGTAGAAAGGCGAAATCATCTGTCGGCAGCTTCTCTCAATAATCTGACAAACGTATTTCTGAGAAACAACAAACTGAAAAAGAAATCTAATATAATGCTAGACAGTAGAATTCAATCAGTTTTAAGTTCCATCTGTAGAAAAAGGGCCTTAGTAAAGAGCTAAGAAGATAGACTATATGCAGTCTCCCAAAAACAACTCAGGATAATTCTAAATATAATAATAATAGATCTTTATTGTCCATAAATATGGCAATTTGTCATTTAGTTACACTTGTTATAATGTTAAACGATAACTGTAAGATTGAACAGATATTTCACTCCTACTTATTCTCTCTCTCTCTCTCTCTCTCTCTCTCTCTCTCTCTCTCTCTTTCTTTCACACGTGCGATATACACAACATAAACATATTCATTTCGTTTTCAATTTGTTACGATTGTGGAAATTCGACACCAAAAATTATCATCATTATCAATTGGTCAGTTAATCTTACATTAAATAAATTAATCAGTTAATCAGTCAACGAATCAATCCTTGGTTTTTCTGTACCATATGAAATATTCAAAATTTTTATTGCTGATGGAACGAACGTTGATTTATACTTGTTAGTTCTACATTTAATCTGACAAAACCTTCTCCCAGATGGTAAAAGACTAAATTCATGGTATAAAATATGTTTTTTATTGTTGGTAATTGAGAATGCTTTCCTTTCTATTGCTTTTCCATGAATTCTTTCTACTCCATCAAGAGGATGGTTTATTATTTTTGATGCCTCTTTGATAGATTTTGAAATTTTTGATTTATCTTTAAGTCGGCATCCTCCAAACCATATGGTGCAGCCAAACGCAATTACACTTTTAATCAATGAGTCATAAACTCTTAACATAGTTTTCTTCCTTACTTGAAATGTTCTCAATTTCCTTAGGATGTATAATCTTTGGGCAACTTTCTTAGATATTATATTAATATGTTGAGAGAAATTGAGGGAACTATCAATGGTTATTCCTAAATATTTGAAATAGTCAACTATCTCAACATCATCTTTACCGATCGCCACACACTTTATGTCGTTTTTATTTTTTACACCAAACACCTGTTCTTTCGTTTTTTCAACATTTAATTCAAGCTGATTTTGTTTACACCAATCGGTGAATATATTTATTTGTTTGAAATAATTCTTTTCGGTAACTTTATCTTTTAATAAGCCAAGAATAGCAGTATCATCTGCATATTTCACTATAAAACAATTTTCAAAGGATGGTCTGCAGTCGTTGGTGTATAAGATGTACAGGATTGGGGAACTCACACAGCCTTGGGGACATCCGTTCGACAACGTTCTTTTGTTGGAGATACGTTCACCCAATTTTACACATTGCGGTCTATGGGTCAGAAACTCTTTATACCATTTAATAAGGTAGTTTGGAATATCCATGCTGCACAACTTTTGAAGCAAAATATCTGTGTTCATGGCATTAAAAGCTGACGAAAAGTCGACAAACAGGATTCTGGCGTAATTCGAGGGCGTTTGGTCAAGGTGTTTCGAGATCAAATTTGTGGCGGTTAATAGTGCGTCTTCAACACTGAGATGTTGCTGGTATGCAAATTGTTACGGATCTAGCAATTTCAGGTCATAACATTTTTGTAGGAGCTCAGATTTTAAAATTTTTTTCTAAACATTTCATTACAAGCGATGTAAGCGCCACTGGACGGAAGCCATTCAATACGGTCGGACCTCGCTTTTTTGGAACTGGAACGACAATCGATGTTTTCCAAAGTACTGGCACTGATTGTTCATCGATTGACCTTTGAAAAAGTTTTGTATAAGGTATAGCCAGTTGTTGGTGACAGTTTTTCAAAATAGTTCCGGTAATGTTGTCTGGTCCTGGTGCTTTATGTTCTTTACATCTCCGGAAGAGGGAGCTTACGGTTTCTTCTTCAATATCTGGAGGTGGCTCATATCACTTCCAAACGAAAATAAATAATAAACCGCTCTCCATAAATTGCGAAAAACGCCGCTATTGTTTAATAAATACGGGAAGGAGACTATTTGGTCATTTTTTATGGAGAGACAGAAATATTCCAGTTAATAATGCAATGGCGTTATTCTTTACAAAATGCGGACAAAACAAACACTAAGGCAGACCAACAACTACCATATACACAACGAAACAAAACGACCTCAGTCGCCTTGATGACACACAAGAATGACGTCAGAATTATGATATATTAATACTCGTTTGCCCAGCATATGATCCATGGATGGGACACACTCATGCATTTGTCGCCAAATCACCATCAAAATTTCCACAAATGTGTTGACAGGCATCTGATAACCCAACATAAATTGTGCGCAAATGAATCGCAGACCTAACAAGGATAACAAAATTGCAATTCCACGAAAGACCCAGCCCAAGAATACCACAATTTACAAACAAGAGAAATCACTCCAATGAAAACTTCGACTTAAAACCGCAAAACCAAATTTTAAGAATACCGCCATTTTGAAAACATAAAAATCTCTCAAAATCATTCAGCGACTTAAGAGCCACAAAGTCGTCTCTCTATACTACAATAATATCTAAACAATAACGGGAATCATAGAAAATACTCCAATTTCAAAATCATGTTGACCTTCTGGAGGAAATTGCAACTGTAAGACAAGAATTCGAAAAAAAATCTCCACCAAATCTTGAGCTTTTGTATAGCGCAATATCCACTTAACGTACTCAACGCGCTTTACAAAAACTGCTTTCTCAAGAAAAACCCGATTTAGAAACCATATTGCCTTGGCTGACTTGACGTATTGCCCTACTCATTTTTATAAAAATGAGTAATTGGATGTTAACAGCTTTGCCTCTGTCAGAAAAAAACAGCTTGTAATATCGCGTAACAGCCGTCATGTCTTATTCTACTTGTTACGTGTTGCTGTTGATCAGGGTGCCTTAGTGAAACGCTTTGATGACGATTAGTAGATATTGCTCAAAATAAAAATTCAAGTTTTTTTAAAACTTTTTTTTCATTCAGACATATCTTATTATTGTTTTAATCAGTGTTCTTGTGTGCTAACGTAAAAAGGATCTCTGGTATGACACTCACTTTCTGATCGGAGGTCCTTGGTGTGAGCATTGCTCGGCGCAAACTTGAGTCCTGGGAAAAGACAATTTTCTGACACCTCTCACCCTACTCAGTGATATCCTTAGAGGGATTCTTGCGGAATTGAAATGTTTATATTTTTAAAGCTCAGTTTGTAGAGGACTGGCTTAACATGCAAAAAAAAAGTCAGTAAAGAGAAGGATTAATGGAATAGAAAGATAAAAATCTACTTATATAAACCACACATGCATCCAGACATAGACACACATCATATCACAAACAGAGACACAAAACCCACACACTGACACAATCACACACATTCACATGTGAGCTCATTAGTTGAGAGTATTCCATTGCTAGTATCTAGGCTGTCTTCTGGGTTGGATTGCGGATTATGTCTTGCAAATCCTTGTTTGTAACCCGCCTTAAAAAAACGTATTAATTGTGCATTGCACAAAAGTAGAAAAAAATGTTTAAATGCATTTACATATTTCTTTTTCGCAACAGAAAACCAAGCAACTACAATACAAAAATAATGTGAAAACTTCATTGAGAAGTATGACTGTTTCCACATGAAAATGAAAAAGCATTGTGGCGTCTCTGCACAAAAAGCGGCCCAAAAGAGGAAGATTATAGCAAGCTTTTTTAAAGAAATAGGTCGATGTGGAGTTAGTTTATCCTATATATAATATATACGTGTGTGTGTGTACTGATTATAATTTAATTCAACAATTGCTGTCGTCAATTCTATGCTTCTGATAATATTTTATGCAATGGATTGATTTGTTTCAATAAATATAAATATTGTGATGACCATGTGAACTGTGAAAAAATTATATCAGAATTGTCCTAACTATGAGGGCAAAAAGTGTGACAAGCGCGATGGCAGTAGTTTTTATTGGTTTTGTCAAACACTGCATTATTATGACGCTCTTTTCAGGCGGCAAATTAGTTAGCGTATTTGTTCAAATTCGTGGACGTATCCAGTATCCTCCTTAAAACGCCGATCTTGAAATTCGAGAATTCAAATGTTTGATACGCAAACCATGATCATATAATCTTAAAATAATGTTTTCTGCCTCCTTTCCAAACCCACAAATTTCTGTTCTGAGTCGGTTGGCCACAACGTTATGGGTTTTTTGGGTTGGCAAAGAGTTTAGGCAGTTTTGTTGCTTGACTTCTGGAATTAATGTTCCTGACAATTTCAAAATTCTGTATAATTAATATAAGTTGACATATAATTTTCATTTGTGTATGGAAACAATACAAGAAATGTGGTTAAGTATTATTTGATAATTGACAATCGCAATGTGTCCTCTATCCCACAATGATGGAAGGGAATGCCATCTTTGCTGTATCATATATCCCACACTGCGTGGCATTTTCCCCTCTGGGCGGTATTTCAGTGCTAGGTCAATTCGACCCCATTAGTCGGGTCAGCCCATGGGTGGAACTGGTAGCGGTCAAGTGGAATCTGTGATGCCGCTGATGGTAATTAATTGCTGCAATATTTCATGATATTGCTCAGTTGCTAACATGAATATGAAAATTGTTCCCTCACCACAAGCAAAGCAAGGGTTTCTTTCATCAAATGCCGTAGTTGATAATAATGTATCATCTTAAGGCTGCTTATAAGAGAGGTGTCAATTCAGTGGTTTTTGAGCTGTCAATGAAATTAATTTGTTGTAATTTGCATATTAATAATTTAATTCCCGGCGGCAGAAAATGATTGAAACAAGCATCATTGTAAAGAAAAAATGATGATTTTGACACATGCCAAGATTTGTTGTCTGGGCAGTAAAATCTTAAAAGATATGAATTTTTTATTGTAAATTTCTTATTTTGCATGACTTGGTGAGATCCTCATTTTCTCTCCCACAGTCTTCCAAGCCATGAATTATGTCCAAATATCAGTTAAGGAATAAAATATTGACCATTATACGAATATATTATTAATCTTATTATTTAAGCATTTAACTGATTTAAATATTAGGTAGTTTTGGGAACATTTGAAATCCAACTTTTTAATGGCTTGATGGCTTTTTTCTATACTTAAATCCCTTACGATTCAAGTCAAAATTATATTTTTTATGAATATTAGGCATTATTGTTGAAGATGTATACTACTTTTGTGTGGTTGTCTCAGGAAATGCCGACTTTATAGTGTCATATAGGTGTCAATGTTTAGGGTCATTGAAATCCATCTCAATTACTGGTATTTTTGCATGTTGAATAAGTAACATAATGTAAGTTCAAGTTCTCCTTTTGTGCAGAAGTGAATGTGTTAACGTTATATAGACTGAAGCGTCCAGATATATATGGCAGTGATTTCCCCAAAATTAAATGATCTGCTGTGGTATGCCTGTGGTGTTATACTGATTTGACTCTGACTGTTATTCAGTTGTTTTATCTCTAAATTTGACTGACTGGAGATAACTGGTATGTCAGATGACTTTATAAGATAATGACAAAGTGTGGCTTTTTGAAGGAAAGGAGATGATTCTATATAACCTGTATGGACAGTGTGTTCGTTTTGAATGTAGTTGGTCAAAAAGGAGAAACAGGTTGCTACTTGGAATGAACTATATGCCCTCA
>NC_088373.1:33568416-33598416 GCF_034508935.2 Berghia stephanieae | reverse complement strand
GTGTTGTTCATATAGTTGTGATTAGTATTGTTATGTGGTGACTTGTTGTAGTGTGTTATCATTGCGGGTATGTATGTGTTCGTGTTTGTGTAACGTGTATAATGATGGTAATTAATAATTAATAAATAATAATAATTAATATAATAATAATATAATAAATGTAATAATAATAATAATAATAATAATAATATAAAATAATAAAATAATAATAATAATAATAATATAATAATAATAATAATAATAATAATAATAATAATAATAATAATAATAATAATAATAATAATAATAATAATAATAATAATAATAATAATAATAATATAATAATAATAATAATAATAATAATAATAATAATAATAATAATAATAATAATAATAATAATAATAATAATAATAATAATAATAATAATAATATATAATAATAATAATAATAATAATAATAATAATAATAATAATAATAATAATATATAATAATAATAATAATAATAATAATAATAATAATAATAATAATAATAATAATAATAATAATAATAATAATAAAATAATAATAATAATAATAATAATAATAATAATAATAATATAATAATAATAATAATAATAATAATAATAATAATAATAATAATAATAATAATAATAATAATATATAATAATAATAATAATAATAATAATAATAATAATAATAATAATAATAATAATAATAATAATAATAATAATAATAATAATAATAATAATAATAATAATAATAATATAATAATAATAATAATAATAATAATAATAATAATATAATTAATAATAATAATAATAATAATAATAATAATAATATAATAATAATAATAATAATAATAATAATAATAATAATAATAATAATAATATAATAATAATAAATAATAATAATAATATAACGCCGGGGGGTTGGTTATTAAATCTGTTGTGTTTTAAACATGAACTTATTAGAGTGTCCGCACACTGCCATTAGTTCTGCTCTATTATTTAAGGAGTTGTTGTTTTTGTGGTTGTGTAATATTATAGGAATACAGAAAAATTATATATCTCTCCCATCCCCTGGCTCAATGTGGACCTTCCCAATCAGTCAAGAAGAAATACATGAAGGTATCAGAAGTATGAAGAATGTGAAAGCAGCAGGGATCGCTGGCATATATCCAGATATGATAACACACCTTGGACACAACGCGAAGATCTGTTTGACTGTCGTAATGTCTGACATTCTTGACAAAGGAAGATACCCACCACCAAGGAACCATGCTAGAGTTATAGCTGTTGACTTACCCGTTACTTCTCCTAGATCCCCGTTAGTTATCAAGAATAATCGTTCGTGTTACTATGTATGCCACATCTCCCATCTTTTGGAGGTGTTATTCCCTATTATCCCATCATCCCTGACGAAAACGTTCTTATCAATTCCGATAAATCCCCAACACTTGTGTAAAGTTCCTAACCGTTTTATAAACTCCCTGTCTTTCATCCTTATTTGATAGTGTGAATCATGTCATTTGTGGACCCGAGGCCATGAGGTTGTGAATCTCAAATCAATGGAAAATGAACGAGAAAGAAAAAAAAAATAATATATAATCGAGGACCATCTCAGCTCCTGTAAGATGTCCATATCAAAAAGAAGAACGGAAGAGAAAAAAAAATACATATAATTAAGGATCATCTCGTCGCCTGTAAGATGTCCTCAAATGGTTTGTTTTGTTTTACAAATCAAGCCTCTTTGGTGGCTTGATGGTTATCCCAAAGCTTCTAGTGCGAGTGTCAGCATGGGGGTGTCGATAATTGCGATGGAAGTCCGGGTGAGGGCTCGCCTGCTGTTTGAACTGGTGGGATATGGGGATCTTGCTTTAGTCCCTGAGTATTGGAAGATGCAGTGGGTACAAGAGATTTGATGTTTCTGAGAATGGGCAAATTGTTGTAACCAGGCTGAAGGATGTATGACCTAGGGTTGGGGTGTTGCCTGATAACCTTTGCATTTCGTCCCATATCATTTATGAATACTTCGTCTCCAGGGTGAAGTTCTGGTTGGGATTTTCTGGCGAGGCGACGTGTGTTGTATTGTCTACACATATTTTCCTTGTGTCTTTCCTCTCTTTCTCTGAGCACGTCTTGGTCCAATAGTTGTGGATGTAATTTTTGTTTTAGGATGGGCAACTTTGTCTGTAGTCTTCTTCCCATCAGGAGTTCACTTGGTGAGAATTCGTTGAAGAGAGGGGTTGCTCTGTAATTCATGAACGCAATATAAGGATCATAAGCCTTTTTCAACATGTTTTTCAGGATTTGGATTGCTCTCTCGATCATGCCGTTGCTTTGAGGATATCGGGGTGAGCTCGTTATGTGAGTGAATCCATAGTCGCGTGCAAATTCCTCGAATTGTGGGCTTGAAAATTGAGGGCCGTTGTCCGAGACAATGACATCAGGTATGCGGTGCGTTGCTAAGATGGACTTTAACTCGTTGACCACACATGAACTAGCCTGCTCTTCTAAATTTCTTAATTCAGGCCATCTGGAGTAATAGTCTGTTACAGCCAGATATGTCTTGTCTTTAAGGTAGAACAAATCTGCAGCCACTCTTGACCAGGGTCGATCTGGGAAAGAGGAAGGAAGAAGTGGTTTCCTGACATCCGGTCTCAGTTTAGCGCAAACTGTACACTTTTTGATCATGTCTTCGATTTCACTGGAAATGTTAGGCCACCAGACAGCGCTTTGGGCAAGGGCTTTGCATTTGGTAATGCCAAGATGACTTAAGTGAAGGCGATTTAAAGTGTCAATTCTTAAGTCTTGTGGAATGACAAATCTGTTATTGAAAAGAAGTTCATTTATGATCGTGAAGCATTGCTGATTGTGTCAATATTGTTTTAGGAGTGTGTTGGCAGGCAAATAACCTGGCCAGGCGGTGCTGCAAAACTGTCGGACTTCTGCAATTACTGGTTCAGCCTTTTGATGATTTATGATTTCAGTCATTTCGTGGGAACTTGCTGGGAGTGAGTTAAAGGCTTGTTCTCCCATGGCTTGAACCTCTCTGTTGAAACAGACGCCTGTCACTCTAGGCACACTTGTTGGTGCTCTGGAAAGATTATCAGCAATAATCTGGTATTTGCCCGTGACATGAACAACTTCAATATCAAGTTTTGCAAGTCGAAGAAGAAACTGTAGAATCCGTGGAGGTAATTTACAGAGCTCTTTAGACATTAAGAAGGGCACGAGGGGTTTGTGGTCAGTATCTATGGTGTACTGAAGACCTTGAACATAATCGATGAGTCTTTCAGAAGCCCATGTTGCAGCTAAGACTTCCAATTCGATGACTGCATACCGCTGTTCAGTTTCGGACAAGGTGCGAGATATGTAGCACACTGGTTTTCTGGAACAATCTATCTGGACCTGGATGAGGACTGCTCTGATTCCTTCCTTTGATGCATCAGCCGCGATGATCGTTTTCAGATTTGGAGAATCGTGTGCTAACACCGGAGCGGTGGTCAGTTGTTGCTTTATAGTTTTGAAAGCATTTTACTGGGAGTCCCCCCAAATCCATTCGTGATTTTTTTTGAGGATTGGGCGCAGTGGGGTTGTCATAGCTGCTAATCCTGGAGCAAATTTTGTCATCTGATTCACCATGCCGAGAAATCTTTGTAAGTCTGCAACATTTTGAGGTGGTGGGAAATTCGTTATGGTATTAATTTTGTCTGGGGCGAATCTGACCCCTGAATCATCGATGATGTGGCCAAGAAATTTCAATGAGGGCTTGGAGAAGGAACATGTTTCATTTAAGGTGAGACCTGCGCCTTGAAGAAGTTTCATAGTCGTTTGGGTGAATCCCAGCACTTCGAGGTCTTTCCCTCCTGCGGCCTGGAGAATTTTATCATAACTTTTCAGTTCATTCGGAGTGAATTTGAGGTCTTTTTCATTCATGACATTGACTGAAGCGCCTGTGTCCAACTTGAAAGGGTGTGAGTCTTCATCCATGTGAATTATGACTGTCCAGTCGTCTTCGCTGGTTGTTAGTTGATATATTTCCCCCAAAAAGTCAATTGAGTTGGGATCTCCCTGTGACTGAACCTCTGATATGGATTTTGGTCTAAATTTGTGGTCGCTTGTTTCACTTCCTGGCCTACATACTTTTTGTTAATGTCCGATTGTACCACAAGTGTCACATCTCGCTTGGCGAGCTGGACATTGCGATCTTGGGTGGGAGGTATAACCGCAGTTTTGACAAGTTGAGTAGGACCTTGGTCTGTCTGATTGCGTTTTTGACATTGAGTTAATTTATTGAAATTTTGGCGTTGTTGATGCTGGTGCTTGTCCTCTGTTTCTGATTGCTGCTATGTCTGCAAAATTTGAGTCGTGGAAAGCCTTGCCTTAAGTTTTGGCATCTTCTGCTGAGCAGCAAATGTCAATGCATTTTTCTAGTGACAAGTGTCTTTCTTTCAACAGGTCAGTTCGTGTCAGCTGGTCATTGGTACCCGTTACAATTGTGTCTCTAATCAATGAATATCTGCAATCATGACAAAAGTTGCAGGTCTTGGAGAGTCGTCTTAGGTCAGCGAGAAATGGTTCAGAAGTCTCTCCTTCCATTTGATATCTCTGGTTCAACTTAAAACGTTCAAAAGTTTCGTTTTTTTCTCCAATAACAAATTCATCAAACTTGGTTATGATTTCATGGAGAGTGCGATCTTCCTCGTATGTTGTGTATTGGAAGCCGTTGTGAATTTGGAGGGCCTCATCATCTAAGCATCATCACAGCGCCACCTGATATTTCTGTTCTAGATCTTCTAAACGTGACAAAATAACGTATGTGTTCCATCTTTTTAAAAATAATTTCCGGTTTTCCACTGGATTTGACGCCAAGACCAGTTTGTCGGGTGGTTTTATGCCCGTGATAACCGGTTTAGTAGTCGTAGCCATGACGGTTAAATTGAACTGACTTTAGCTTCTTATTAAAAAAAAAAGAAAGTGTTCCTCCTACCTTCTGACAGGTTGTTCCAAAATCCTTAAATATTATAAACACAATTGTAGCTGTTCTAGGCTCGATTCATGACACTGGATAAATGTAGGGTATACATTCACTCAGTTTTACTTTTGGGTTCTCAAGAAATCGCTGCCACCATGATGACTTACCCGTTAGTTCTCCTAGATCCCCGTTAGTTATCAAGAGTTATCGTTCGTGTTACTATGTATGCTACAATAGCCATCCTCAAACCAGGAAAACCAGCTACAGAGACATCTAGCTATAGACCCATCTCTCTACTGTGTTGCCTCTACAAACTACTAGAATAAATAATATTGACAAGAATAACCCCTTACTTGCATCCTATAATGCTAATTGAACAGTCAGGGTTTCAACAAAATAGATGCACAACCGAGCAGATCCTTGCCCTCAGCTCCTTAATTGAAAATGGATTTGAAAAGAAATTCAAAACAGTCACAGCGTTTATTTATCTCTCTGCTGCGTATGACACAGTGTGGACTGGTGGCTTGATGCTGAATCTTGAAAAAATAATTCCATGCAGAAAAATCTTGAAACTGCTCTCATACATATTTGGGTTTTATAATCGATTCCGCACAACATGGCTGACACCTGTTGACATTGAGCTTCGGCTCAGTGGATAGTCTTATGTTTCCATTTATTCACTGTGTGGAATCTTTAATTTTTACCTGATGTGGACTAATCTTAATATTGGAACTTTTAACTTAAGATCTATTAAAAGTAACATTCGAAAGGAACAACTGTGTCAAGATTTAGAAAGTTATAAAATCGATGTGTTGTGTTTACAAGAGACGAAGATCCAAGATGGCGTCGACCAAACAATAAATGGTCACAGACTGCTGTGCTTTGCTTCCAGTTCACCTCACTATGGTGGTGGATTTCTCATAAATAAAAACTGCAGGGATTTTACTAGTGACGAATGGAATGTTTCGGACAGAATATGTGTTCTTGAGCTTAAGTGTAAGATCAATTCAAGGAACCAGAATAACAATAACAAAGACGATCACGGTAAGAAGACGTTCACTATCTCAATCGTAAATGTTTACGCACCAACAAGTCAACGCGCAAAACAATACCCAGAGGAAACTGATAAATTTTACAAAGACCTAGACGATACACTGAATAAAATAGGAAACAAATCAATATTAATAATTGCTGGAGATTTTAATGCCAAAGTAGGAAAACGTCTCGACAGTGACACACTATGTTTAGGATCATACTCAAAAGGAAAACGTAACGATAACGGAGAAAAATTAGTCCAGTTCTGTAAACAGAGAAAACTTTTCATAACAAACAGTGCTTTCAACCACCCATCAAGACACCAGACAACATGGGTAGGACAAAGGAAAGACCAAACCCAAGACAAAATGATAACAATACACAACCAAATAGACTATATCATATGTCGACACCGCCATAAACACTACTCAACCAACTCGCGATCATACGGTGGTACACTGCTAACATCCGATCACAAACTTGTAAAAACGAATTTCAACATAAATGTGTACAGACAACGAAGACAGAAAGGTAAAACGGCAGTCAAAATAAACACGGCAAAAATAGTAAATGAGCGAGAATGTCGCACTCATTACCAATATGAACTTAACTCAAGTCTATGGAAAATAAAGCAAAACAGCAATCCAAACAATGAATGGAAAGAGACGCAAGCGGCAATGAAATATGCGGGGGAAGAAAATGCAGTCTCCATTAATACAACTAAGAACAAACCAAATCGAACGCCTAACATCGCTATTAAAGATCTATCGCGGCAACAAAAAGAACTTAGGATCAGGATACAAAACACGAAAGACTCGGAAGAAATAATAAACCTGAAAACGGAACGAAACAAAATACTGCATTCAATTCGATCACTTACAATAAAACACAGAAACGAGGAATTAGACAAAAATGTGGAAGACATAGAAAAGTCCAAAAATAACGCATCGTCTATGTTCAAAGCGACGAAATCTCTGAACCGAAAACCATTCGAAAACCCAAAACTACAGGATACATTTGGCAAACAGACAACAAATCCCAACGATATCCTTGACATTGTAACTGACCACTTCCAGCAGAAATTTCACAAACAAGTCTCACAAATATCGCCCTTCTCAGGAAACCCTAGAGACCTAAACAACCGCATCACAACAACTGAAGTTAGAAATATCATAAAGTGCCTAAACAATAACAGATCCCCAGGCGAAGATGAAATTCCCGCTGAATTGCTGAAATGCGGTACCCTCTCCCTGGATCTGAGCATTGCAAACATAATGAACAAAACATTCTCAACACAAAAAGACTGGGACATAAACAGCGGTGGCCTAATTACAATACAAAAACCAGGAAAAACGAAAGGACCCGTAAACAACCTGCGCCCAATAACATTACTGAAAACCATAGGAAAAACACTGTCAACTATTGTCCTCAACAGAATTAGACCGAAAATAGAAAAATATCTATCACATAGCCAAAGCGGGTTTCGCCAAGACCGAAGCACATCGGACGTTGTATGGACACATAAATGGTTGGCAGCAAAGGCACTCAAAGAAAACATATCCATAACAATAACCGGAATCGATATGTCCGCAGCCTTTGATACGATCGACAGAGGAAAACTTTTGGAGATATTAACAGACATAGTTGACGAAGACGAGCTCCGAATAATCCGATTTCTCCTCAGCAACACAAAGATACAACCAAGGATATACGGGGCCACAAAACAGACGCAGTTCGAAAGTAACATCGGGACCCCCCAAGGAGATAGTCTGAGCCCGATTCTGTTCACAATATACTTAGAACACGCTCTGAAAGAAGTTCGAAAAGTCATTCCAAAACCAACGACTCATATTGAGAATGCAATCCCTAGAGAAATCGCCTATGCAGATGATGTCGATTTTATTGGATCAACACCAGCAAATATAGACATAATACAAAATACCCTCATGAAATATAACCTCCAAGTCAATGCCAATAAAACCGAATTTACAACAATATCGAGGAACAAAGAGGAATGGAAAAGAACAAAGAAAGTCGGCTCACTAATTGGAGACACCGAGGATGTACAAAGAAGAAAACAGCTATCAAAAGCCGCACTCAGTAAACTCACCAATGTATGGATTAGAGGTGACAAAATAAAGAGAAACACCAAACTGAAACTGTACCGTGCTCTTGTAAAACCGGTACTTCTGTATAACTGCGGCACTTGGGCGTTGACAAAATCCGAAGAAGAACATCTGGATGCCTTCCATCGCACACAGCTAAGAAGGGTACTGGACATCAAATACCCAAAAAAGATCTCAAATGAATCACTCTATAAGATCACAAAAGCAAGACCAATCTCCCTTGACATTCTACAACAACGATGGCAACTTTTCGGTCACATACTACGCAGGGACAAAAGCATACCAGCTAACCAAGCCATGTCGGGATACTTCCAAAAACACGGGGACCTTTTCAGAGGAAGACCGATCACAACACTCCCTGTGATCCTAAATAAAAACCTCACAACACTTGGACAAAGCATTAGTCTCATAACGGCAGGGGACCTTGAAAATCTGAGAACCCTAGCAGAGGACCGGCAATATTGGAGACACCTCACACAGGAAATACTGGAAACAGCCAAGGCGACCCGATCTTTCGGTCGAGACGCGAAAGGCATCTAAGTCAAGTAAGTCATACTCGATTAATTTTTGGGGTATCGGTATCACTTCAAAATATTACCGCTAGAGGACGATCAGTCCAGAACCGTCAGTCTAGAGGATAGCTCAGTTGTTACGGCACTCGCTTCACTCGCAAATGGACCAATTTATGGGTGACGTTGATTTTTTTCTGACAACGTCCCCCCCCCCCCCAAACCCGCACTCCAACCAGGTATGATTGGATAGCTGGATCTGATAGATCCGGCGGCGAGTACTGTGCGATAAACTAGTTTCCTATCAAAGGGTAACAAGCAATTAATTTTGCCTATTTTACGCTTTAGAAACTGGGATACATTATTGCTCCGTGACGTTAATGGCTCTGAGGGATCATATATTTTTATCAAAGATCGTTCATAGTGTTATACTTATTGTATTGAATAATAACCTCAATTTGATTTCTTTACCAGATTACCCATCCGGATTCGCATCTTTACATTGCAAAGGAAATAATTCTGTAGGATTTGGACAAGCGATTGGCGTCAATATAACATTTGCATGTAAGTGTCCATCTCTGGGGTATGCCGCATGGCCTGTCTTCTGGAGATTTTGTTATGTAGTTTTCATACATCAATAGTTAACTAGCAATACTATTGCAGCGCCAAAAATGTCATTAGACTTCTTTTGTAAGTGATATTTATTCGTCTGCAATTGGGGAACAGGTATTGACGTCAGACCGTCTACTTTTTTTTGTTTCCAAAATCCTTAGAAATGTGTATGTAACTAAGCCATTCGGAAGACTAAAAACGCATAGATCACAATTTGAATTATAAGGTGGCATAACAATCTTAGTATGGAGATTATGTATAGGCTGATAATTTGGATTACGGGAGAGATGCCACCACAGTAAAATCAGAATATCAATTACATGAATGTTGTATTCAGCCCTTCTGTAAAGTGATTTCACATCTCACCTGAGTCTTATGACACCGACTTTATCTCCTCCACTGTCATTCCTATGACTAATTAGAAACTTAAAATATCGGTACTGTGTATAAGGCGTACAGATTATTACGAATTATTCGTACAATTAAGAAATTATGGCTCTATTGTCAGAATGTACACGATAGTCTTTAAATCAATAAAACTTATTGAACATGAAATCTGACACCAGACTACATAAAACTAATGATTTTGAGGTGTTATTTAATTTTTGTGCTAGGTGGGGAACTCGAGTTCCCATATTGGTCAGGTAGGCACTTACTGTGTCTTCTATCTCCCCTACATATGTTATCCAAAATGCTATCTTTCTTTGGGAATTAGATATGAACGAAATAATATATTATTTATGGTTGGTAACAATACATATACACCCTATATACATACAACAGCTAGGAACAGTGTCAACAATATATGAAAATAGTTATTTGAAATGAAAATTATATATATATATATATATATATATATATATATATATATATATATATATATATATATGTATAAAATATAAATTGTATCACTCACTTATATGTGGCCAAGAAACATATATATATATATATATATATATATATATATATATATATATATATATATATATATATATAGTATAAGTTGTCACTCACATTACATTGTACAGAACGGAAGCAAGGACAAGCACGTCAAATGGAATACTTTTTCTTCGGACATTATGCCGACTGAAGTCGTGTTCGATAGCCACAGAAACGAACGTCTTGGCCATATAATGTGAGTGGCAATTTATATTTTATATTAGCTCTAACCATCATAATCGAGCACTTTCGTACCTACAAGTACCCACCAACACTCACACACACACACATATATATACATAATATATATATATATATATATATATATATATATATATATATATATATATATATATATATATATATATATGATAATACGGCGCACAACTCTACTGAAAGATTTGAAAACTAGAAATGTATTTTTTACAGATAGATAAACAGATAACTTGATTTCCTTTTATACATTAAAGTCAGTTTGAAAGTTCGTTGAGTCACACGTATGTCATAAAATACGTACCAAAGACACTAACACTCTGAAACGCAACCAATTTCGTCATTGTAAAAAGTTGTCAGTTTGGCGTTTTTACGACAGGAAAAAAACCAAATGGATTTTGACCATTGTCTTGATTTTCAGTCGCCATTTTGATTTTAGTGAAGTATTGAAAGGTAATATCAAAGCAGTCCGAGGGTCTTTTTTACTATTAGGGTTAGCTCGAGATTGAAGGATTTTTTTTCTATTAGGGTTATTCATAAATCTTGGTAAATGTGCTAGGGTGTTTGTTTTTCCATAAGTTAAGTAAAGGGGAGACATTCTTAAATCTCCTACATCCCCATGTAATGTATTCACTTAAGGTAAATGTTGCTGCTCGAAGCTCGTAGAAATAAATAATAATGTGAAATTGAATGTAAGCTTCAATTTAATTACACAAATGGATCAAATGAATGTTTCGGTTTCCCTTTTATCAACAAAACGGATGAATGAAACACCACAGATGAATGAGATAATATGGTAGTGGCGTAGTTAAGACGAATAAAATAAAACATTGGTTGGCAGGAAATTAGTATGCTCCTATTTGTAAGGCAGCACGAATAAAAATAGAATGTTAGATAGTTCAAAAAGGTGCGCAATTAATTAAATAAAAAGACGGGAGGCGGGGAGGAACTGTGTAATGCAGTTTAGAAAGTGAAATATAAAAACGTGTAGACTGTTGTTGGAAGATAAATACAATGGAATTGAAAATCCTTTCTTTAAAAAAATATAGTCTAGCCTTGTGGAAAACATTGTGCCATTTGAGTCAATAAAAAAATATACGGCGTACAACTGTACTGAAAGATTTGAAAATTAGAAATGTATTTTTTACAGATAGATAAACAAATAATTTGATTCCCTTTCATAATTCCAAGTCAGTTTGAAAGTTTGTTGAGTCAAACCGATATCATGAATATGTACCGACGACACTAACACTCTCAAAAACAACCATTTTAGACACGGTAAAAAGTTGTCTGTTTGGCGTTTTTTTACGCAAATCGTCGCATTCAAAATAGTGCAATCACTAAATTACTTTAAGGATTTCAGATCTACACTAAGTTTTCAACATTTTTCATCTGTTTATGACACCAAGTATTATTATTATTTGCTGTTTTCAATGTGATGGTTTCAGGTGGATAATACCCAGGTTTAACTTCTTTCTAATAAATTAAAAAAGAATAATAATAGTCTAAAACCAAAATTTAAAACAAGAAAATAGGAGTTGCATTGATGGTAAAATAAGGTTTTAGAAAGACCTTATTAAATAGTATGAATAGTCAGGTGGTTCTGTAACGCAGTGGATAAGCTGTCAGACACTAACCTTGAAAGTACTGGGTTCAATCGCATTGTGGACATTTTTTAAAATGTTTACTTTATTGAGTAAGACATCATTGTCGTTGTTATATTTACTGGACATATATGTAAAACCTTGAATTAATCTATTATTATTATTATTATATTATTATTATTATTATTATTATTATTATTATTATTATTATTATTATTATTATTATTATTATTATTATTATTATTATTATTATTATTATTATTTTTGTTATTATTATTATTTATTATATTAAAAAAAAAACAACAACGGTACCAGTCAATGTGTTATCGAGGTGCATTTATATGTAAACGTCGATTGTTAAAATTTTATAATATTTTTTCATTATCATGAGTGTATTCGTTTACCGCGTATATGTCATTTTATTGGGTTTTTTTTTATTCTTCTTCTTCTTTTTATTTGGTTTGTTTTTGTTGTTTTTCAAAAAAACATCATGTCCCATCATTGTTTATGTCTATTTACCTTATCTACGCCATTCACACTACACATCTCTCATTCGTCCTTAGTGTCTTATTCGTCCTGTTTTGGTGATAAAGGGGAAATCAGAAACGTCCACAGTATGTCTTCGCCGATTAAATTGAGATTTACAATTCAACACTTATCGTTATGTTTTCCTTCGGCTTCGAGCTTCAAGCAGCGACATTTCCATTAATCAACCAGCAGCGCCAACGGAGGTGCATAAAAATGGTGCGTTTTTGTACACCTCCAGTCGAGGTGCATAAAAACGGTGCCAAAACGACACCAAACATGATCACCAGAGTACTGTAATATAAGGTAAGTTCTCGATATCAGGATCGTCTTTCGACTCTGCTCACGTCTGCTACTTCAGGTTTATTTCGCAGTTGATTGTCTTAACACAACCTGTTTTCACACACGTACAAATATGTGTTGCTGTGTCACGGGTCAGATGCTATAGCCGCTTACACTTCATGTTGGATCACACATAAAAATCAACAGAGGATGTACCAAGTTGCACAGACAACGTTGTTTACCAATCTGCCCTCATTAAATGATGGTGGTTATAATATCGAATGAAAATAGTTCCTTCCCCGCGAAATTGCGGGCTTTTTACTAGTATATATATAGGGAGGAATGGAGAGAGATAATTCATGCAGTATCCGAAGCCTGGACCAGGTATGGAACCTAGAAGAAGAAGAATATATATATATATATATATATATATATATATATATATATATATATATATATATATACATATATATATATATTTATATAGGTTATTTCTGTAGAACTCCTTGATGTGGAAGTCAAATTTTATTTTCAATATCATATACAACTTTACTTTGTCTTCGCATGGTATTGTTAGTATAGTGGATCCATTTAAGATACGTGACACTCATTCTACGTACGGCGTCTCTAAATGTTTTATCTATTTGTGTTTCTGATATACATGAGAAAGTCTGTTACGTTGTCTGTCAAAATATTTTTTATTTGAATAAATGTGTTTCCTAAGCTGTTGATTTTAATACGGCTCATTCTAAAATTCGATGCTTTTTTTCTTTCTTGCTGTTTGAAGTCTGTTATAAATATTGACCTTTGTTTGTTCTGTTATGTTGTGATATTTATGTTTGATAATTTGCAACTTGGATCAGTGTATTGAAATGGTGTGGGTTGGTATGGAAGGATAAGGGCAATCTGAACAGGGGGTGGAGACGGATATGATAGGATGGTCACGTTGTGTTACTTCAAGATTATCTTTTTTAGTTTTATCGATTGCTGTTAACACAGACTGTTGACGATTTGGTTGTTTGTTTTGTGTACTGTGTGTGGCCGATGTGAGTATTGATCGGCCTTTGTTTTTGTCATGCATTTTGAACTTGTCTATTGAACATAATTAGTGCCAGTGCTTTTGTACAAGTAAACATTACCGTGAGCGCGGTTTACACTGCCAGGCATGCTATCACAATGGCTTGTTGTAGGTGATCCATCATTTATTTGGGAATTATTTTATATTTAAAACAATACTATTTTTCAAACCCTTGTTTTGTATTCATATAAAATACATCAATTGAATAACAAGAATGTCACAATTACACACTTCTAAAAATCAGTATTGAACACACGATTGTTTGTATTAAAAATAACAAAATACAAAATTGCAATACACCAACAACGCACCTGCCTACTAGGAGTGTTAAATTAAAATGTTGGTTATTTCCTGTCCCTGATAGATATCCTGGGTGAGAGGAAAACAGTTAAATGTGGAATTAGGGTTTTGGGAGATGGTATTTTGGCCTTGTAAATAATCTCTCTGTTATGCACTATCATATTTTTACATATATAATTTGTTATTTATAGAGTGTGTCCCCTTGTCTCACTTTTCCTTGAGTGATTTAATTATATTTCTAGAAATTTAACCATGCCATTTTCTTATTTTTTTACTGGCGCTGATATGACCTAAATGTGTTGCAAGTGCCGAAAAAAACCTTGAAAACAAAAATAAAACAACAAAACAACAATACTCCCTGTGATGGTTAACTGTTGTTATTTAATGTTAACGATATCGACAACCCCCCGTGTGGTGTCCGGGGTCCCTCAACTGAGAGGCTCCAGAAAAGCCCAACGCCAAGCCAGCGTGTCGTAGAAGGCGACTAATAGCTAGGGAATTAGGGACACAAAACCCCCGAATTGTGCAAATTAGTGATGAAAGCATGATTTTTTAATGAAAAAAAGTTCGTGCTCTAAGGTTTAAATTGTGATATAGAACCACTTTCTCATCACTCCAAGAGCTAAGATATCAGCAATTTAAATCGTGTAAAAATTCACGGTGGTGATGAAACTTGCCGCCTTCACACGACATTTTGCCTTGGTGTCAAAAGGTCACAGACTACGTCATCGGTACCGAGTACAGATGTACACTGTTGCTTAAATCGAAATCGGAAATATAACTTATCATTTATTCATAACATACAACTTATCAAATTCATTCATTTACCAAGAGAGTAACATAATTTTTAAAAGTATTTGTTTTTAATCCAAAAGTATACAAATTTGGTTATTTCAAATTTTACCCGCATTGGAACGTGGAACATGAGATTGTGAAATCGAAGAAATCAAAGTTTTGGTGGTCGAATACGAATACGAAAAAAAAAAACATGATTTTTTTCCCTCTCATATCTTTTGTATATTCCGATAGCTTTCAAAGACTATAATCTTTATTTTCTTAATGTCTTCTTGAATTAGAATTATTTGAAAATAATAGACTCCCGCTCATGTGAAGATATCTATAAACAATGCATCGCATTCTGCGGTTGCTAGTTGTGTCGTCCGCTTACGGGTCGACGACGCGGCGAGGTCACGAAACGGTGTCTACTTGAACTCTGTCGCCTTTTATCCACCTCATATAATAATAATAATAATAATAATAATAATAATAATAATAATAATAATAATAATAATAATAATAATAATAATAATAATAATAATAACAATAATAATAATAATAATAATAATAATAATGATGATGATGATGATGATGATGATGATGATGATGATGATGATGATGATGATGATGATGATGATCATCATCATCATCATCATCATCATCATCATCATCATCATCATCATCATCATCATCATCGTCATCATCATTAGCAGCATACCGAGCACCTAGATATCGCTTTAAGCATCAATGTTTATGTGTCACACTAATTCAATACAGTTATATTATAATTGTGGTTTGCGTAATAATATGGTTCAAATCAAATATCAGGTTGAAAATGTCCGTATCACCATCTTTTTTAACATGACCGTCATGAACCGCCTCAACCCCATCACCAACAATCCCGTGATTAAGTCACTTAACCCATTAAATCATGGCGTTGACAATGTACTAAATCTTGTACTAACTACTAACATTATATATTGGCAAAGTGCAGTATTGAGGTGGATTGGTCAAAATGATTAATTTGTCAAGAGGTAAAAAAAATAAATAATTAGAATGCCCAGCTCTGTCAAAGCGTAAATCTTGTGGTCTTGTGGTACGTGACTTTTGTAGCGTCGCGTTCTACCAGCTATGATGTTATACTAACGAAAGAGTGAAATGGAAAGGCTTCGTATGGTGTTAAGACTTTTAACGGATTAGCAAATGATAGTGGCAAGCTAGATTTGTCTGTTGAAGACTGCTCTGAGGATACACTGGAAGTCCTGGAGCAAAATTATATCAAATGGCACAAATTATGTCGCTCTTGATATACGGCCACAAAAAATCAGAAGGCTCGCTGTGAAAAATGAGAAATCACCACAAGGAGACTTGTCAAATTATCCCGATCTAGACAATCTCTCATCCCATTGTCCAAGGAGGCAGAATATGCGTTTTCCCTCAGATGACGTTATCACAAGAAATAGGACACATTGTATGCTTTGCAACAAAAAGATGAAGCTTCCCTCCATTCAATAATGACAAAAGACATGAACGAAAATATCCGCGTGGCTGCAGAAATTATAAACGATGTACAGATTCTCTCCATGTTCTCAAATAGCGATTTGATTGCACAGGGAGTTTACCCAACTGTTTTACTGGGAGTTATCCAAATTGTTCCTAAGTCGTATAGTTGAGGGCAGAAACAAATGAAGATGGTAGTCCACTCTAGATTGTGGCAACATAAATTTGCCAGGTTTCCTCTTGTTCTGTTGGAGGCCGTGTAATGACAACTGACCTGGTATTTCTGACCTTTGTAAAATACAATTAGTTTATTCTTCTCTCTCCTTTCCTTAAATGGTTCCAAATGGGGTGTCATATATGACTTTGATTTGTTTGAGGATTTTGTTGAACGAATTTTATAGCTTTTTTAGATTGATTCTATTTACCTAATTTCGGAGGTGTGATCGGGACCCCATACCTTACCCCTTTACTCGAGTGCTGGTCTAACATAAACTTTATAGCATTTCTCTTTTATGGTTACTTTGTAGCCGAAGGGGTTTCT
Organism: Berghia stephanieae; assembly: GCF_034508935.2. NCBI lineage: Eukaryota > Metazoa > Mollusca > Gastropoda > Nudibranchia > Aeolidiidae > Berghia > Berghia stephanieae. The sequence goes on along the minus strand of NC_088373.1, from coordinate 33,581,419 downwards.
GCTCAAGAATCCCAGGGTGGAGTTTCCCTTCCTGTGTATGTTTGCAATGTGGTTTTTCCAGGTTTATCGTTACTCCGAGATACTTTGCTTTGATGACGTCTTCAAGTGTGTTGTTGTGTATTGTGTATCATCTTTCTTTTGTTGGTAACTTTCTGGAACCAAAGTCCCGATGAAGAATTTCTGAATTTTTCTTATGCCTTAGTGGTCTGTACAAAAGGCTGTCATCCGGAAATAGTCTCAGTTGAGTTCCTAGCGACAATCTTTCAGGCAAATCATTAATGTAGATAAGGAACAAGAGGGGACCTAGTAGCTACGGTACCTAGGGACACACCTGTAGTACTGTAGCTGAGTCTGACATTGCTCTTTCAGTTGTTTACGATTAGTGAGAAAATCCATTATCCAGTCGTGTGTGTTACTCGTGATTCGATACCTCCACAGTTTAATAGCCAGACTATGGTAATTGACTTTATCAAATGATTTACTAAAGTCTAATAATATAGCTCTGTTTGGAGTTGTTTTATTCATGTTTTCTGTTAGGTTGTTGCAAGTTGTTATTCGTTGTGTTTCACAAAAGCGCTCCTTTTTGGAGCCATGCTATATATAAAACATTCTAGAACAGAGCAAAGAGAGAGAGAGAGAGAGAGAGAGAGAGAGAGAGAAAGAGGGTCCATAAATTGCCAGAATTAATCAAGATGTATAGCAAAGAATGCTGTGAATGAGGTTGCACTCAGTCGTATGTTCACCCAATCAGGTTCAGAGACAGACTCCAGCCAGCCCTACCAGGCTAACCTCAGGAAAGGAAACATTTTTAGCCTTCAATAAGACAACATAATATGGTTTTCTTGAACACACTGCCATGGAAAAAGCTGACGAGGTATTGGCTTATCTTGCGCCGTTAAAATAATTAAAAGAGATCAGGATAAACTAGAAAAGGATGCTGTTGAATTCCCACAAGCCTACCAAGAAAAATGTGTTCCACAGACATTTGTCAAATAAATATGATTTTTGTTGGATCCTAATCATCTACAAATGTTAATATATATAAATCACCAAGAAAGTCTTCCATTTTCGAAATATAAGTTACCAACATCACCATAATCACTACCACTATCACCAACACCACCACCTCATCATCACCATACTCATCATCATCATCATCATCATCATCATCATCATCATCATCATCATCATCATCATCATCATCATCGTCATCATCATCATCATCATCATCATCATCATCATCATCATCATCATCATCATCATCAACAACAACATCATCGTCATCATCACCGCTACCACAATCACCACCACCTCATCATCATCCCCACCACCATTATAAATACTAATTTCTCCATAATCACCTCATCATCATCATCATCATCATCATCATCATCATCATCATCATCATCATCATCATCATCACTACGACTACCATCACCACCACCACCACAACATCATCATCAACATCATCCTGATCATCATCTTCTTCGTCATAATCATCATCACTACCAAGATCACCACCACCACCACCTCATCAACATCATCACCATCATCACTACTATTATCACCACAATCACCCCATCATCATCATCATTTTTACCAACATCACCTCCACCATCATCTTCACCACGATGAAGACCAACCCAACACAAGTAAAACTAACACCAGCACCATCTCCTCCTCTCCCATCACCCCCCTTCCAGTCCTCATAATAAAGCTATACCACCGGCCCATGCGGTCCTATATCACATAAAGTCACATTTTTAACAATGATAATTATTTAAGCCAAAATAATCAACTGCTTACACGGGCTAAAAATAATATATTATTAAAGCGCCGAATTGTCAACAAATAATTCATGGATTACGTCCCTTTGTTTTAATATAGCTCATATAGGCGGATTTTCATCTCCCTATTTTACACTGTTAGAGGAATTTCTCAATATGGTTCTATATCAACATCGAGTAATAGTGGTCTCAAGTTACTTTGTACCAAATTTGGTGCTTTCATCACTAATTTGCACAATTTTACCCTAATTCCCCTAGCTATAATGGTATGTGATTCACCCAACTTTGAGTCATCTTGTCCTCCAGGTTGGGGGTAGGCGAAGGGTTAACACCCCTTTCCGTAAAACTCAAACCGTTACAGAAACGCAGACGGCCAAACCAAATCCTTTTTTTTAGCTTGGGCGACCGAAGAGTTTTTGAAATGACAGAATTTATGAAAGACAACAGACAAAGTCGAAAGGAACATGTAGAAGAATTAAAGAAGCTGAAGAAGTGGTAAAATATGGAATAAGATAAAAACAGAGTTAGCTCAGGATAGAGAAGGAAAGAAACGGTTTGTCTGTGGCCTATAACCTAAACCAGGGTGAAAAAGACAATGATGATGATATCGACTACATGTTTTTCTCTTAAACATTACGAATCAATCATATTAATATTGTAAATTTCCAAGAAGTTAGGTCTGTTTGTGCAAGTGTAGCTAGTATGAGTGTATGTGATAAAAGAATAATGTATTTCGTTGTCTTTTCTGGTCTAATAGTACGACACTCGCCTTCAAACAGGAAGGTCCAGGATTCTAGTTCCACTCTAAAGAGAAGGCTGTTTACTCACATTATTTTTACCCAACTCAAATGTAAAAACTGACCCTCCACACACTAACGCACACATGCAAACATACATACACATAGATATACACAGCCGGACGCTTTTTACATTATAAATGTCTCCAATTAATCACTTTAACAAAAACAAAAAAAAAGGAACAAAACAAAACAAAAAAATAATTCCGATGAATCCTACCACTCATTTTAACAACGCTTAATTCACAGCTGGTCCCACAGCCGTCAAAGCCACTGGGCTGAGATCCCTGACGAAGGACATCCGATTTGTGATTATTCAGTGTTGCGTTCATGTAACTACTCCGGACCACGTCTTTGAACTAAATATACAGAGTCCTGAATTCAAGCCTCTGCTCCCGAACAAGACCAATCAAAATGGAGAGATACACGAAGCAGTATTTTATTATTCTATGAATCGTTCTGCAGACGTGACGGCGTCGTGTCTTGCATTCCACAAAATCGTTCCTTCGATATATGTCACCTCCAAAGTAACATTCCAGGAGATTGGTATGGATTTAACTACCACTATCAAGAAATCATCATCATCCTCATCATCATCATCATCATCATCATCATCATCATCATCATCATCATCATCATCATCATCATCATCATCATCATCACCACCATCATCACCACCATCATCATCATCATCATCATCATCATCATCATCATCATCATCATCATCATCATCATCATCATCATCATTATCAGCAACAGCAGCAGCAGCAAGTCATTTATATTGGAAAAAGACCCTTAGCTGGGTGACTAAAGACTCATGCTATTAAACTTTAGTGAACCAAGATAGATAGGAGGAGAGAAATAAAGAAAGAAAGAGAAAAAAATATATATAGGTGATGATATCTATATATATATATATATATATATATATATATATATATATATATATATATATATATATATATATATATATAGGTTTATAGATAAAGAGAAAGACAGAGAGAGTGGGAGAGATAGATATATAGATAGATAGATAGATAGAGAGAGAGAGAAAGAGAGAGAGAGAGAAAGAGAGAGAGAGAGAGAGAGAGAGAGAGAGAGAGAGAGAGAGTATACAAGATTGTTCAACTTCGTAGTTGAGCACATCTAAGAATAAGGGAGTAGGCAAGACAAACATGACAAATTCTACACAGAAAAAAATAGCACAAAGGGAGTTAGGCAAATTTAACATTTAATAATGGCGATATATACGTGATGAACTGACCAAGTGAGTATGAAAATGGTCAGAGCAGAGCGCATTTCATACACACTTGTCAAGTTCTTTATCCCACAATGGAACCTGCTCCACAATTTCTTATTACGATTCATACATTACTTCGTTGATACACAACCATTTAGACATAATTAGATTACATGTTGATACTACAGCTAAAACAACTGATCATCTACAGCTCCGTCTACGCTCTAGTGACATTATACAAAGACTGGCCTGTCCTAAATCAAATCAAACCAAATCCCTGAGTTAGCACGTGACCAACGGTTTTATGGTAAATGAAAACAAGCCAGCTCTTTCTGACTGTATCACCTTTCCCGAACAAACTAAGCCGTATCTGAGCCTTACATATTTCATAATTCATTCGTTTTACACTTTAATTGACGCTGTTTAATTACAGCTCCTATACAACCCCTGAAATATATTTGGTGACCTCTTGTTGCTATGCATGCCAAGCTATTGATGGTTTCTAAGAGACCTCTTGTAGCGATGCCTCCAGGCAATGGATGGTTTATCTGTGACCTCTTGTTGCTATGCCTGTCAAGCTATTGATGGTTCCTCTGTGACCTCTTTTTGCTATGCCTGTCAAGCTATTGATGGTTCCTCTGTGACCTCTTGTTGCTATGCCTGTCAAGCTATTGATGGTTCCTCTGTGACCTCTTGTTGCTATGCCTGTCAAGCTATTGACATTGATGCCTTTTTAACTATTATCTTATAATTTGAGCCTTCAGTTCTTCAACAACACATAGATCATATGCTTTTGAGAATCGCGTCATTTATCGAATATTTTATTAAAATAAGTCCAATACACATTAAAGTTGTTTTATTTGTGACTCTAAAATTTGAGATAAAGTATATTTTGTCCGTGAACCAAAGACTCATAGCCACTGCAAAATACTGCATTATACTATGTTATATAATACTAAATTATATCATTTTGTATTATCATTATCGTTACATTGTAATATATGACACTGTATTATATTATGTTGTGTTTTGTTATATCATTTTGTATTGTATCATACAGTTGGCGACAAAAACCATGAGAATCACTGATATCTTTCTTTGCTGTCTAACCAAATTTTGTTTTTGATTTGGCTGTGAAATAAAATTGCAAGATATGATGTTAAAATATCAAGATGACGCCATTTCCGTGGAATCAGTTTGCAATGCATTTTGTACTGTTATTATAGAACTTTCATAATTTACATACTTTTCATTTTATATTTAAATTGTATCTGTTTCCGCATCCACTGTATTATGTAATATACAATTTCTATAATTCTGTATAAAGAACAGTTTGTAATGCATTCGTCCGTGGTGAAGAAAAATTGGTCTTGAATTCATGAATCATGATATACTCGTATAAGAGAATTGCATTTAAAACCGTTTCATAAATTTCTTTCAACCGATTGACCATCTCAACATCCTCATTTCTGCCACCTCAACTTCTTTATCTGGTTTCTTTGTAATAGTTGTTGTCTCTAATCCATACAACATTGCTGGTCTTACACAGACACACACACACACACACACAAACATATATATATATATATATATATATATATATATATATATATATATACCCTTATAGTTTTCGAATGTGTGTTTGTATTTTATAACACTACATTATATTATATCATGTCATATTATATTTTTATTACGTTATATTGTATTATATATTACTGTTTGTATTGTGTTGTGTTATGTTATATAACATTGTGTTATAACATATTGTATAATATCATATCTTATTATATTTATATTTCAAGTCATTGTAATATAATATACTGTATTATATTATGTTGTGTTATGTTATGTTACACTATATTATGTCATATTTTATTATACCAAATCTTATTATATTCGTATTGCATTACATTGATTTATATGATACTACATTATATTGTGTTATGTTATGTTACGTAACACTATGTTATATTATATTGTATTACATCATACAGTTGACTATCAAAAATTATGAAATCCTTTGATATCTTTTATCCTGTCAAACAAAATTTTGCTTTTGATTTGGTAGTTGAACAAGTTTGGAAAATATAATTTTGAAATATCAATATGACGCCGTTTCCATGGAAACAGTTTGCAATGCATTCGTTCGTAGTGAATAAAAGAATGGCCTTAAAATCATGACATATGATATCTTAGAAAAACAAAATTAACATCACTGTTTCATGAATTGCTTTCAACAGACGTGTATATATTTGCAGGTCTGATAACCAAATACATTATGGGCTCTTGTGGGAATATCAAAAGAATGATGCAAAATAATGTTTGAAAATGAAAATAAATGTTAAACTTGGCAATAAGTGTTGTCGGATGTCTGAGCTGCAGATATGTGCACGTCGTTTTAAACATTGTTTATTCTAAGTTCCTCCAGGCCCAGCTCTTTCATATCGTCCTTAATCCTATCAAACCATCAAGACTTTGAGCGTCCCTTCATTCTCGTTCCCGCTAACTGTGTATCCAATATTTTCCCTCCCACGTCATCCCTCTCTGGTCACTTGTCATGTCCGAACCTCTTCAATCTATCGTCTCCCATATTTATAGATACATTCTACATTTCAGTCAACCATCGAGTTCATTCATTTTTCTTTTATCTTTTCTTCTCCAGCCACGTGACCATCCTCATTTCTACCACATCAACTTCTTTTCTGGTTTCTTTATAATAACTGCTGTCTCTAATCTACACAACATTGCTTGTCTTACACAGATGTATATATTTGTTCCTTTCAGTTTTGCGGAAATTCGAATGAGTAATAAAACACTATCCTTTCTGTAACAAAAATAGCCTTGTGGAGAACATTGTACTTATTGGAGTAAATAACAACAATTATACGGCTCACAACTCTATAGAAAGATTTGAAATTTAGAAATGTATTTTTTTCACAGATAGATAAACAGATAACTTGATTTTCTTTTATAATTTAAAGTCAGTTTGGAAAGTCAAACAGATATGATAAAATACTTACCGACGACTCTAAAACTCTCAAAAACAACCAATTTCGACACTGTAAAAAGTTGTCAGTTTGGCGTTTTTGCGCAAATCGTTGCTTTCGAAATAATGTATTCACTTAATGTAAATACTGCTGCTCAAATCTCGAAGAAATAAATAATAATGTGAAATTGAATGTAAGTTTTAATTTAATTACAAAAACAGATCAAATGAACGTTTCGGGTTTCCCCTTTATCTACAAAACAGGATGCATGAAACACTACAGATGAATGAGATGATGTGGTAATGGCGGTGATACGTTGAATAAACAAAACATTGGTTGACAGGAAATAGTATGCTCGTTTGTAAGGAAGAACGAAATAAAATAGAATACTAGATATTTCTAAAAGGTGCGCAATTAATTAAGTGAAAAGAAGGGTGGCGGGGAGGAACTGTGTAATTCAGTTAGAAAGTGAAATATGCTTGTTTTGTTTGTTTTTATGGGTTTTACGGTGTTGCAACACATTGATGTCATATCAGCGGCCGTAAAATGGAAGAAAATGAGAGAGTAAAAAGTTCTAGAATTACAATTAAAGGACAGAAGAAAAGGTGAGACAAAGGGGAATTGGTTCAAATATTGAACAGATGTAGATTCCAAGAGCCCACAGTCAAAGTTCTTAAGTTTGAGATCACCTAAAAGTCTCATCCAGACACAAGCACAGGTCTCAACTCAGAGGAATGCACTCAAATATTTACAAATCATATAATATAATATGTAAACTAAACATAATACCATGCATAACAGAGAGATGATTTACAAGGAAAAAATATGATCTCCCAAAACTATAACTATATATTCGACTGTTTCCCTCCTAGCCAAGGAACTCCGCAAGGGGCAGAACAAAAATAAGTAATCTCATTCGAAGACAATGACAGGAAACAATTGGAAAACGGATATGGGGGGACAGAAGACACAGCATGTACCTCCCTGCCCACTATGGGAGGTCAGGATCCCCACCTAGAAAGTGAAATATAAAAACGTGTAGATAATTATTGGAAAATAAATACAATGGGGATGAAAATAAATACAAAAATGATCAATAAGGGATGTCGGTATAAGTATAAATCATTAGTGACAGCAGGAGAAACTCATCTGTGGTGTTTCATTCATCCTGTTTTGTGGATAAAGGGGAAACCCGAAACAGACAATTGTATGTTGCTGTGTCACGGGTCAGAGGCTATAGTGGATTACACTTCACTTTGGGCCAAACAGAAAAATCAACAGAGGATGTACCAAGTTACACAGACAATGCTGTTTACAAATCTGCCCTCATTATGTGATGGTAGGTACAATATCGAATGAAAATAGTTCTTTCCCCGCGAAATCACGGGCTTTTTACTAGTATTCTATAGGATTGTATTACATCATATCTTAATATAGTTATCTTACGTTATTTTTTAAATTATTTAATATCGTACTATAATATGTTGTCGCTATTATACCATAATAGTGTATTGTATCATATCCTAATATATATATATATATATATATATATATATATATATATATATATATATATATATATATATATATATATATATATATATATATATAGTACTTTCCATTGTAACTAAGCCCATATGCATATTTTATTTTTGAATATTAAAGTTTTAAAAAGAGGTTTTTGGAGGTTGCCATTGTTCTAAACGTTAAATGTAAATGCATGTTTGGGAAAACCTTATGACAGTAAGTGTCTCCATGTCGGTCTTGGACGCCCCACCTTTCTTTTCCTTTGGGGGTTCTACTCAAGGGACTAGCTGGTCACATGGCTCCTTGGTCTTATTAAAGTATGAGATTCTATTTCGTATCATTCATATAAGGAACAAAGTTGACGTCACTCAGATCTTTGTTAATTTGTTTTTTGATTGTCCGGACAGTATACGACTTCATTGCATTACTGTCAGTCAAAGGGACTCAGCCCTCTTGGGGGTGCAACCCAGAAGGAGAGAGAGAAATAAAACTTAAAACAAAGAGAGCGAGATATGTACAAAGAAAACAAAACAGTGGTAAGGACAGCTGTTGGCTCAACTGATCCGTTTAATGTAAGAGTTGGATTACACTAGCGTTATGCTCTCTTTGCCAACTGTTGTTTGCAATAGTAATGAGTGTCCTAACAGAACCCATTCGGCTAGAGGCACCATGGAACATGCTATATACGGATGATGTAGTACTATTAAATGATACAAAAGCCGAGGCAGTAATGAGACTGGAGGGTTGGAGACGGGTGTTGGAAAAGAGGGTAAGCACATCGGTCAATAGAGAGCAGAACAACCGATAACGATAGAAGAAGATGGTGTGTCAGAAACAAACCAATCCAAATACTTAAAATCAACTGTTCAAGGAGATGGGAACGATGGGGTAAAGAAGAGAATACAGGTAGGCTGGAATATTTGGAGGAAAGTAACTGGAGTTATGTTTGAATGTCCGCAAAGCTGAAGGGGTAAATATATACATGAGTTGTAAGACCAGCTATGTAATATGGACTAGATATAGCAGCCACAACAAAGAAAAAAGATAAAGAAGTCGAGGTGGCAGAAAAAAGGATGTTGTGATCGTCACTTGGCTGGACAAGAAAAGATTAACTGAGAAATGAACGAATACGATGATAGACTGAAGTGAAGAATGTATCAATAATGATGAGAGAAGATATAGTGAAATGGTTCGGGCATGTAAAGACACGAGGGAGGGAGTTGGTGGAAAGGAAAGTATTGGACTTACAATTAGTGAAAAAGAGGACAATTAATGCCCAAATACCAGAGGGTGGGATAAGGTAAATGATGATATAAAAGATAGTCTCGGCCTGGAGGAAAATAATGCGCTAAACAAAGATTCACGGAGATGCGGCATTCGTTATGGCAACCCTGCACAATGCGGATAAGCTGAAAGAAGAAGAGCTGTCAGTCATAGGATAAGCGTTAACGGTTACACATATATTCACGTGTTGGTACGTTTCATTTGGTTGATGGATGTTGTGAGCATTTTATATCAATGCATGGCATCAATTTTTACCCATCAACTCTAACCGGTATAATACTTACTAAAGTTGAGCTTTCGCGCAATAGCCACTAAACATGCTCAAAGCACTTTTGCAAGGGTTCTCTGGCCAAAAGAAATGCTCCAAATGGTGGACCATACGTGACGCCTTTTAGGTGGTATTACATATATTTTTTGCACAGACCAAGCTGTTAACGGACCCGTACTCACTTTACATCTGAATACTATGAGAGAATATGGTCCAAGCGAGGCTCAATCCATGGACCTCTCAAAATCCACATATCCGCTTAAATGCCGAAGTGAGGCGGAGGTCAATATATTGAATTTAACGATAAAATAATGGAGGATATGAAATTATGGATTTATGTATTTTAGCAAACTAGTTGAGTTGTCGGTCATAGCCGCCAGGCACATAAAAGACGCTGTATTTTTATGTATTCCGATATCTATTAAAAGGAACTGACAAAAGTAATTGTCTGCTATCTTTGGATATGAATCTAATTTACTCGAACAGTACTTTACTCAGATGTAACAGACCTCGCTACCCAATAGCTGCTGGGTATAACGAATGAGTTGGTCGAGCAAGAGAGAGAGAGAGAGAGAGAGAGAGAGAGAGAGAGAGAGAGAGAGAGGAGAGAAGAGTGGACAGTAAAAGAAAGAGAAAGAGAAAATGGAGGAGGAAAGAGAGGGGAAGAAGCAGATAAAGAAAAGAAATAGAACAGGAAAGAAATAAAGTGGATAGGGTGACATATAAAAATAAATGTTGAAATGGAAAATGAGAGAGAGATAGAGAGAGAGAGAGAGCGAAAGATGCAAAGATATATATATATATATATATATATATATATATATATATATATATATATATATATATATATATTTATGAGTGTTGGTGGGTTCTTGTAGGTACGAAAGTGCTCGCTAATGGTGGTTAGAGCTAATATATAATGTAAATTTTCACTCACATTTTTTGCCGAGACGACTCGTTTCTGTGTTTTTCACACTTCTTCAGTCGGCATAATCCATTTTGTCATGTCCGTAGAAAACTCCAAACTAAAGTTGTTTCGCTGTGTAGTGGTGATTAGTTTTGATGTGTATTGTGATGTGCTCTCATGTTTATATTATGAGTGTGTGTGTGTGTTTGTATGTGTGTTTGTGCGTGTAGGTGTGTTGTGTGTTGTGTGTACATGTGTGTGTGATATTGTAGTGGAATGTGGTTGCGGCGGGGGGGGGGGGAGGGAAGAGGGGGAGGAGGAGTATAATGGGGTCGGGAGGGGGGGGAGGGGGGAAAGGGGGGGGGGGTTATTTGGCCTTTTGCGTTTTGAGCTTGAATTTGTTAGAGTGTCTGCACATTGTCATCAGTTCAGATATTTTGTTTAAGGTGCTATTGTTTCTGTGGTTGTGTATTAAAATCTCCAGTTTCTCTGTCAGGCATAAATTGCATTTTCTAGCACCGCATCTATAGGGGCTGCTTTGCTTGACGACCTCCCAGGTTATTGTTGGTATTTTTTTTAATGTAATACCACCTAAAGGGCGTCACGTATGGTCCAACATTTGGAGCATTTCTTTTGGCCAGAGAACCCTTGCAAAAGTGCTTTGGGCATGTTTCGTGGATATTGCGCTTCACAAAAGCTCAAATAAACACAAAAAAACACCAACAATAACCTGGGAGGTCGTCAAGCAAAGCAGCCCCTACAGATGCGGTGCTAGAAAATGCAATATATGCCTGACAGAGAAACTGGAGATTTTACTACACAACCTAGTAACAATAGCACCTTAAACAAAAGATCTGAACTGATGACAATGTGCAGACACTCTAACAAATTCAAGCTCAAAACGCAAAAGGCCAAATAACCCCCCCCCCTCCTTTCCTCCCCCCCCTCCCCCCCCCTCCCGACCCCATTATACCCCTCCTCCCCCTCTCCCCCCCCCCCGCCGCAACCACATTCCACTACAATATCACACACACATGTACACACAACACACAACACACATACACGCACACACACCCATACAAACACACACACACAGACACACACACTCATAATATAAACATGAGAGCACATCACAATACACATCAAAACTAATCACCACTACACAGCTTGGAGATCTCTACGGACATGACAAAATGGATTATGCCGACTGAAGAAATGTGAAAAACACAGAAACGAGTCGTCTCGGCAAAAAATGTGAGTGAAAATTTACATTATATATATATATATATATATATATATATATATATATATATATATATATATATATATATATATATATATATAGTTTCCATGGGACTCTTGTATTTTCAAAACTATAATTGATGTGAAATTGACAAATGTTTCAAATTAAATCTCATTTCATGTCCTTCCCGTTCATTATCTTAGATTTCGGCATCGTCACGTTCCACATGCAGGCAGAGCCGCCAACAATTTACCCGTTATTGCATCACGTAGAAGAGGAATTCGTGTGGCAAACTTTGTTACCAACAAGTCCCCTCCGCCTTAACCAAGCCATCACTGCCAAACTTTGCCTCCATGAGGTGCCTCTTAGTCTTGGAGAAAGAAAAAGTCATTGGAGCTCATCAGTCTTAACTGTAAGGGTGGTGTTCTATGACTTCAAAATAACTTCCATTTTCAGTGTGATTATGGGTTTATGTGAGCAGTCTCGATATCCAACGCGCACATACATTTCTGTAACCCAGGAGTTCTCGAACCATATATCCAGCTATTCTCTATAAATTTCGTAATCTTTGTAAAATGACAGATTATTAAATCCAGTAATTAGCGCGATGAAGTTCAATTTTTTGGGTTGATTTCCTTTGGTTGATGCACCTTGTGGACGACCAGTGCGAGTCGTATTAATAATGTTCGTTGATACAACATCTGTTCCAGTACAGCATAGTTTCACTCACTTTTAAAGTGTTCTAATAGCCACAAGTCACCATAAACACGTTTCATCCGTTATCCACATCGCTCTGCAATGAAGAACTCGGCCACAAAACGCCGATTATTGTATACTGTTTTTTTTGTGGGTCATTTCTTCGAACACCATGTTAGAATAGAAGTTCTTTCAAATTAGATGAATTGATGTTAAAGAATAGCAGCTAAATGACATGTGGTGACCTAATAGAAGAATAAATTA
>NC_088373.1:33560352-33568319 GCF_034508935.2 Berghia stephanieae | reverse complement strand
GTCTATAAGATTCTTTAAACAGTGCCTATCAGCCACTGCCCAAAAGCCTTAGCAGTAACTACCGTTTTACCGCCTGACAAAAAGGTGGAAATGTAAATGTAAAGTTGACTGCCCAAAAACCGTATCTAACAACAAGGCGTTTGGGCAGGCATAGAATTATGCCACGGTGGTTATAATGGCGAGCTCAATGGCCTTGACTGAATTTACGGTCTTATTACATTTCTAATCTTCAAATCTTTCAATAGAGCTGTCCGCCGCAAAATCTTTTTATTGACTCAAATATGCACAATGTTCTCCACAAGGCTATATGTTTAAAAAGAAAGGATTGACATCAAATTCACCAACGATACAGGACTATAATTATAAAGATAAGCTTCAATGCTCTTTAGTAGTTTTACCTGTGAAATCAAGTGTAACCAAAACACAAATTATTATAGGTTTGCTATTATATCTAAATGAAATCGTAGTCTGCAAAATATAAAATAAAAAAAGAAATAGGCCACTCCATTGAATTTATTGCCACAAAATCTGAATGTTGGTATTATTTTCTATTTGTTATAGTGGAGAATAATAATAGATACATCCGAAATTCTACTCATCACGCAAAATCCCCCAGTTTGAATTGCGTTTTGATATTCTTCTAGCCTCATCAGTTTTAATAATCTATTACTGTAACTCCTCTCTTGATGAGTTAAAGGTAAGAAGATATAAATGGATGAATCTTTCCTCTCTTTCCTACATTCTCCCTTTCTCTCTATCTTCTTTAGAAGATAGGGACTGTATTCGCTTTATCCCCCCCCCAACCCTCTCTCTCTCTTTCTCTCTCTCTCTCTCGCGCGAGCGCGCGCGCACACACACACACACAGCCCCATCACACACACACACACACACAAAGACACACACACTCACAAACTTCCTCCTTTCTTTCTTCTCTCTATATACAAAATAACTATTTGCAACAGAGTTACATACTTAAATGATGCAAACCCATCCCCCCGTTCTCTCTCTCTCTCTCTCTCTCTCTCTCTCTCTCTCTCTCTCTGTGTGTGTGTGTGTGTGTGTGTGTCTGTGTATCTCCCTCTCTCTCTCTGTGTTCCTTTCACGCTAGAACCCGTTTTGATTGCCAATATAAAGTCGGTTAACCATACAATCCAGGCACTGCATAAACACCTACTTTCTCAAAAACAAAATTATTCCGGTCACCATTAACGTCAGACAATTATCCTACTGCTGTGGTTGTATCTAGTCCATGGTTCTCTCCTGTTTATTATCCAATTCATCAATTTGAATTAAATTGAGACGTTATATATCGCAAAATCTGTGCCTGTGACAAACTGTGTCTGGGACAAACTGTGCCTGTGACAAACTGTGCCTGTGACGAACCAGGTCTGTGACAAACTGTGTATGAGACAAACTGTGCCAGTGACGAACCGGGTCTGTGACAAACTGTGCCTGTGACAAACTGTGCCTGTGATGAATCGGGTCTGTGACATACTGTGCCTGTGATGAACCGGGTCTGTGACAAACTGTGCCTGTGACAAACTGTGCCTGTGACAAACTGTGTCTGTGACAAACTGTGCGTGTGACAAACTGTGTCTGTGACAAACTGTGTCTGTGACAAACTGTGCCTGTGACAAACTGTGCCTGCGACAAACTGTGCCAGTGACAAACTGTGCCTGCGACAAACTGTGCCTGTGACAAACTGTATCTGTGACAAACTGTGCCTGTGACTAACCAGGTCTGTGACAAACTGTGTCTGGGGCAAACTGTGCCTGCCACAAACTGTGCTTGTGACAAACTGTGCCTGTGACAAACTGTGTCTGTGACAAACTGTGCCTGTGACAAACTGTGTCTGGGACAAACTGTGCCTGCGACAAACTGTGCCTGTGACAAACTGTGTCTGAGACAAATTGTGCCTGTGACGAACCAGGTCTGTGACAAACTGTGTCTGGGACAAACTGTGCCTGTGACAAACTGTGCCTGTGACATACAGTATCTGTGACAAACTGTGCCCTCTCAAGGTGCCATCTGACTCAAAATGGAAACAATGCAATGAATAATTTGACCAGCCCATTTCTTTAATTGCAATCTCATTGGTCAATGTTTCCAGTTGATTGACTATGACTTATTTTGAAACAAAATGCTTTATTAAACTATCTCTACAATTCTTTGCTCCGCCTCCATCCCTTTCTTCATGTCTACTTCACTCTCTCCGTCTCACTTTTGTTTCTTTCACACATACAAACACACACACACACACAGAGTTATACAGTCAGGCTTCAATCTTTACTCTATTTCCCTCCTGCCCTCTTAATGCACAAGCAGTCTCTCTCCCCTCCCCCCACCCCCCTCGCTCCTATTTTTCTTTATCTCTCTCTCTCTCTTTCTCTTTCTTTCTTTCTCTTTCTCTCTTTCTCTCTCTTTCTCGCTCTCTCAGGTGTGTGTGTGTGTGTGTGTGTGTGTGTGTGTATTTTACTCTCTCATTCTTTCTCTTCCACTATCATCCTGTTTCTTGAATTTCTTTCCCTGTCCACCCGGCTTCACACAGTTTCAAAACTGAACTTTGAATTTATAAACCCTTCTTTAACTTTTGACATTTTGGAATCCTATTTCCTCTAATAAATAAGACAAAAATGTCACATTAATAATTCTTTTTTCATTGATTACTTATTCAAATATCAAAATTTCTTCAAAAATTGAGCAATGTCATAAAATTGTCGGCATTTTTTGGGTGTTTTTATTTATTTTGAGGACATCTTACATAATAATGAATAACTAGAGAAGTAATAATTGGATTATTTCAAAAATTTGTATGTACATTATCAAATGTATATTCTAAGCTCATGCCAATACAGTGATGCCAAAACTCCGGTTTCACCGGGGGAAAATCCGGTCTGGATCAAAATAACTCGGGTTACGGGCAACTTCCGTCAAATTCCGGTGAGATTAATTGTTCCAAGGATACCCCCTCCAGTCACTACTACTACAACCACCACCATATCATCACCAATCATCATCATTACCACTACAGCAACAACCGTCACCACCACATCATCATCATTACCACTTATTGATACAACCACCACCATCACTGCCACTAATTCTACAACCACCACCACCACACTATCATCACTACCACTACCACTACAACCACCACTACCAAATCATCAACACTAACACTCCTACTACAACCACCACCACATCATCATCATCATCATCATCATCTCTTCTGCTACTATTTCAACTACAACAACCATCACCACCACATCATCATCACAACTACTACAACCATCACTACCACCACCAATACTACTGCAATCAGTGTTGCAATCGCCGTAAAAACCCTTCAAACAATCTTAGCACAACTCTCTCTCTCTCTCTCTGTCTCTCTCTCTTTATCCGTCTTCAAACAAACACACACATACACACGCACACGCACACACACACACACATCAATAAATTGCGCTCATTGGATTTATTTTCATGTTCACCTACCTGTACTTACCAATAATAGCTTATCACAAATACTTTGGCCTCAAACTTTAGCCTCGTTAACTGTTCAAGTTCGTGTTGCTCTACTTATCACAAGATGAACTCTCAGCACTCTCTCTCTCTCTCTCTCTCTCTCTCTCCTCTCTCTCTCTCTCTCTTCTCTTCTCTCTCTTTCTCTCAAACACACACACACATACGCACACACACACATACGCACACACACACACACACACACACACTACAACCACCACAACCACATTTTCATCACTTGTTTACATTGTGACGATTGTCCCATTAACGTGACATGTGCGACAGCTTTGGCTTATGTGGGCTGATGAACGCGTGGAGATTCACCATTCTAATAACCGGGGTAATCGCATTGAATTTAGTTGTCCTCTATAGATCATCAAGATGCAGCTTTTCAACCTGATAGTGAGTAGTTCTTATTCATTTCATACGACTTGTCTATAGATAGAAGGAAATTTTACATCACTCAACTCTTTGTTATTATTTTTAGTCAGCCATTTTTAAGAGAAGTTTTCACCAAATTATATTTTATTTAATCAGATATAAACGCTTAAAATTACACATTATTTTGTTTGCTCGGTATGTTAAATCCGGAATGCTGTGAGTAAAGTCCCTGGTCACATAGCATCAATACGAGGAAGTACCTTTCTAAACCTGTAATTATGTCGTATTTTCATCAGTCAGAGACACCTTGTATATTTTGTCATTTATTTAATGAATTAAGTAAGAAAATACGTGTTTTGTTTGTCGAGCGACTTCCCAGGTTTGAGAGCGATTTGTTTTGTTTTGCAAAGATGAGAGTCATTTAAATCTATTGTTTGAAAAGCGAGTGTTCTGGACCTTTTTTTTAAATACATGACTTTCCAAACTATGATAGTTCAATGGTTAAGGTGTCCAAAATATTGTTTGAGAGAGATACATTTCTATCAGGGTGGAACTTAGCCTGTAAACTGTGTGCATTCCTTTTCCATTCCGGTACGTTTTGCTTCTATGACACACTGGTTGTTCACGAACTGGGACCAAGCAGAGACCAAAATGAATGCTCTCAGTTGACAGCCTAAGCAGGATATGAAAGTTTTCTCCTAGTATGGACATTATAGATGTTATAATAGATAGAAAAAGTAAGTATTGTGTGGTTGTAAGTAATCGTGAGGTGGGCTGTGACATTCTAGCAAATACACCCCCCCCCCCCTCATGTTGTTATAATAGATTGAAATTATAGGTAGAACAAGTATTGTGTACTGTGTCTGTAAATAATCATATGGAGGACTGTAATTTTCTAACAGGTACCCTGTCATGGGGATATAATAGATAGTTATTACATATAGAACAAGTATTGTGTTGTGTGTTTGTAAGTACTCTTTTGGTGTACAGTGACATGATAACAGGTACCCTGTCATGGGGATATAATAGATAGTTATTATAGACAGAACAAGTATTGTGCTGTGTGTGTTTGTAAGTAATCGTTTGGTGCACAGTGACATTCCAACAGGTACCCTGTCATGGGGATATAATAGATAGTTATTACATATAGAACAAGTATTGTGTTGTGTGTTTGTAAGTACTCTTTTGGTGGACTGTGACATTCCAACAGGTACCCCGCCATGGGATATAATAGATAGTTATTATAGGTAAACAAGTATTGTGCTGTGTGTGTTTGTAAGTACTTGTTTGGTGGACAGTGACATTCTAGCAGATATCCATCCATAGTGAAATAATATATAGTTATTATAGATAGAACACGTAATTTACCTTGTGTGTTTGTAAGTAATCGTAAGGTGGACGACTAAATTCTAAAAGTTTTCAACGAGATTGAGTTTGCCTATAATATTTAATTTCCTTTGATGAGAGAATGATGACCAATATTTTGTATCAAATATTGTCACTGGAAGTCTTCAAATTCCGCTTGTTTTGTTCTTGATACTATTTCACATTTTACCCAATAAAGGTTTGTATAGTTTAATTATAGAATTTCAAAATTCAGGATTGAAACAAAAAAATACGAAAGTTAACATGTATCTACACGTTTTTCAGTATCGTCCAGATCATCAAGTACTTGTGAAAACCTTCAGTAGTGATATCAATTAGCGCCCATCCTTATGGAGCAACGATAAAATCAGAATTCATTTACGGTACCGTGTTTAAAAGTTGAACCTTGAAATATTTCTTGTAAATGTGCTTCAGTTCTGATAGGCAGAGGGTATTGTTGTCCTTTGAGTCAGTCGGAAGTGGTTATTCGAACTTCCACTTCTACATTGAAAAGCAGTCCTGTTTTCTCCAAATCAATTTGATAATCATGATGTAAAAAGCTTGATGTATTATGATGACCGTTATTTTTCGTTTAATTATTGTGTTTTTTATGAACGGGAGGGAGAAGAAGGTAATAAATAATAAAGCTACAGTCTCTCGCCAAATGAGTGGTGGTTTATTTCAATAAGCGATTCGATTTTCTTCGTCTGCACTGCAAAAATAACAAAGTGACCCCCAAAACGTTAGATATGTATTTATACGCACTAAAAGATTATTTTAAATGGCCAATCAGCAGTTCTTTCAACCTGTATTTAAAATAAAATGGGTGAAAACATTCTAGAATCTTTGAATAAATTGTTTATTCAACGGTTCAAAGCATTATTCAACGATTACCTTTTTTCGAAGAAATGATAGGTTTTTCCAATTGGAGGGGTAGAATAATATTCATTCGTTAATATGTCCTTAGTTAAAAATATTAATTATACCAATAAAATATGAGAATTGCAGACCCAAGAAAAGGATGCACTCTTTGTTCACTACTTTTCTCTTCTGCGCTATATTATACTGTCCATTCACCGACAATGTTATTGCAATTGTATTTGTATCTACAATGTCCGGTAATAAATGATCCCTGTCAAAATTCATTCAACTTGAGCTTTTATATAGCGCGATATCCACTTATTGTGCTCAAAGCGCTTTACAATGGGTCCCAGACCAACAGCTACATGTGACATGTAGAACGAGACATGACGTCTGTTAGGCGATATTTCAATTTTTTTTTCCGACAGAGACAAAGCTGTTAACGGCCAGGTACTCATTTTACACCTGAATATTGTGAGAGAATATGAGTAAAGAGCCTTTTCCAAGGACTCAACGAAGCGCGGAGCGGAGCTCGAACTCAGCCCCCATCGCCGCGAAGTTTTGATTCCCTATTGTCTTCTGGTACTTCATTTAATTTTTTATGGTTAGCTATCATCGTTATATAAGTACCTGCTCCAATACTTTCTGAGTTAGTATATGCTTTAAAAAGATATCTTGAGCTTTTATAAAGCACAATATCCACAAAATGTGCTCAAGCGCTTTTCAGGGGATCCCTGGCCAGCAGCAACATATAAGGTATAAAACCTGACATGACGCCTGGCCGTTAACAGCGCTGTCTCTGTCGCAAAAAAAATGTATTATCGCCTAACAGGCGTCCTGTCTCGTTCTACTTGCTACGTGTCGATGTTTATCGGGGACCTTTGTATATAGCGCTTTGAGCACGTTGAGTGGATATCGCGCCATATAAAAACTCAAGTTTCTATTTATAAAAACTATATTTCCTTTGAAAAAGTAATGATATACCATCTTCTAATCGCCTGTTAAGTTTTGGCTGAAACACGTGCAGTGTATTTGGATCATTATGAAGCCAATTTCATTTCATAGTTACCTACGGGACTAGAGTCTGCGCTTCGCTTATTATGTGCATTGTAGATGGTGAATTATTGTTATTGTTATTATATTATTATTATTATTATTATTATTATTATTATTATTATTATTATTATTATTATTATATTATTATTATTATTATTATTATTATTATTATTATTATTATATTATTATTATTATTATATTATTATTATTATTATTATTATTATTATTATTATTATTATTATTATTATTATTATTATTATTATTATTAGCAGTAGTAGTAGTATAGTAGTAGTAGTAGTAGTAGTAGTAGTAGTAGTAGTAGTAGTAGTAGTAGTAGTAGTAGTAGTAGTAGTAGTAGTAGTAGTAGTAGTAGTAGTAGTAGTAGTAGTAGTAGTAGTAGAAGTAGTTGTAGTAGTAGTAGTATCATTATAATACTATTTCAAGGAGACACTAAAAGAGAACATGATATACTTTGTTGACTTCATTGATTTTTTAAAATATTATTTTTTCCAGCAACTACCAAAGGCATTGGCTTGTGTGTTTCTGGCCGTTGGTTTTGTAAATTCCATGGAAAAAAGGTAAATACAGAATCGGTAATTTGCACGATTTTACATACATCAATTAAAGAGTATATAAAATATCTGAAATCCGTGATCATTTAAAGACTGTATCAAATATTATCTTAAATACACGAATCATTTAAAAAATGCATAAAATATTATCTTAAATACGTGATCATTTAAAGAGTGCATAAAATATTATCTTAAATACATGATCATTTA
>NC_088373.1:33547852-33552852 GCF_034508935.2 Berghia stephanieae | reverse complement strand
CTTCTAGCCAATTTGTCTTCACTGCTGTCCCTCTTTCCTGACCTTTATGCTTCCATGTGGAGCCGCTCTATTGTGTTTGCATTTTGGTTTTTTTCTGATATGTGAGCGAGACTACACACCAAAGATCTTCATTTCTTACTTTTAATTCCCAGAGGGAAGTGAGTGGAGCAGGCACTTATGTTGAACATTTCTTTTTATTATTTCTACAGGAAATACTAAAACGTGATACGATGAAAAAAGAATTATGTCCACAAGGATTATGGTGTTGATAACTGACTGACTCGAGTCTATATCTACTTTGAAAGCACCTTGACAATGAAGTATATGGGGATTAAGGAAAATGTCATAATAAATTTTAAATTAAAAAATAATCATTACTCAAGTCTTCTTTTTTTCCTTTTTAAGAATTCCCACGTGACATTGATACCGATTGATCCATAGGATATTCTTACTGTCTTGTTTTACCATTTTCAGAATTCCCACGTGACATTGGCACCAATTGATAGATGGGATATTCTTGCTGTATTATTTTAGCTTTTTGAGAATTCCCACGTGACATTGACACCAATTGATAGATGTGATATTTTTGATAATGTCTTGTTTTACCATTTTCAGAATTCCCACGTGACATTGTGACCAATTGATAGATGGGATATTCTTACTGTCTTGTTTTACCATTTTCAGAATTCCCACGTGACATTGGCACCAATTGATAGATAGGATATTCTTGCTGTATTATTTTAGCTTTTTGAGAATTCCCACGTGACATTGATACCAATTGATAGATGGGATATTCTTACTATCTTGTTTAAGCTTTTTTAGAATGCCCACGTGACATTGATACCAATTGATAGATAGGATATTCTTACTGTCTTGTTTTAGCTTTTTGAGAAATCCCACGTGACATTGACACCAATTGATAGATGTGATATTTTTGATAATGTCTTGTTTTAGCTTTTTGAGAATTCCCACGTGACATTGATACCAATTGATAGATGGGATATTCTTACTGTCTTGTTTTAGCTTTTTGAGAATTTCCACGTGACATTGTGACCAATTGATAGATAGGATATTCTTGCTGTCTTGTTTTAGATTTTTGAGAATTTCCACGTGACATTGATTCCAATTGATAGATGGGATATTCTTGCTGTCTTGTTTTAGCTTTTTGAGAATTCCCACGTGACATTGATACCAATTGATCGATGGGATATTCTTACTATCTTGTTTTACCTTTTTTAGAATTCCCACGTGACATTGATACCAATTGATAGATGGGATATTCTTACTGTCTTGTTTTACCTTTTTGAGAATTCCCACTTGACATTGATACCAATTGATAGATGGGATATTCTTACTGTCTTGTTTTACCTTTTTGAGAATTCCCACGTGACATTGTGACCAATTGATAGATGGGATATTCTTACTGTCTTGTTTTACCTTTTTGAGAATTCCCACGTGACATTGTGACCAATTGATAGATGGGATATTCTTGCTGTCTTGTTTTACCTTTTTGAGAATTCCCACGTGACATTGACACCAATTGATAGATGGGATATTCTTGCTGTCTTGTTTTACCTTTTTGAGAATTCCCACGTGACATTGATACCAATTGATAGATGGGATATTCTTACTGCGTCATGCGGGTGTCGGTACGTTAGATAAAATATTATGAAACAATGTTGACTTCACTCACCTCTTTGTTTTTGTTTTTAACCAGAGATTATGATGATTCGTTCTCAAGAAACGGTAATATTCTGACTATTAACTATCTATGATACACATCATTTTGTGTTTCTAAAAGTTATAGATAGTATGCGCTTGCCTTAGAAGTTCACAACATTGCCATCCGGAACTACAACAAACCAACACACAAAACTATGTGTAACCATGAACTTGTATAGTCTGGTTAATACAGTTTAGTGAGAAGTAATCAGAAACGCTGATGGCAAAAGGCAATAACGAAGACCCGAATGACGTCAACTTCATTCTATCTATATCCTACTGGCGGATGTTATGAATGTGTTTTGCCTAAACGCATAGCATTAATTATTCAGTGAGTACTAATCACTAACAGCAGGTCTAAAATAATAATAACAAAGAGCTGAGTGACATCGTTTTTCTTCCTTCTATTAAGTTCCTGAAAGTTTGGACGTTCGTCTTACTTTTCTCTGAACTATTATAGGCAATGAACTTGAAAGTCCAGGTAAGCAGTCTTTACTGTTCTTCTATGGACAACACGTACTTGATTATATATACCCTTAGAACGTGTGAGGGGTGTCGTAAATTCCAGGTTTTCATTGGTCAAAAATATACTGGTTAATTGCGATGATGATGATGATGATGATGATGATGATGATGATGATGATGATGATGATGATGATGATGATGATGATGATGATGATGACAAATAAACAGCTCGAAATGCAGGGAAAACCAATTCCCCATCACCTTTCATTTTGATTGCCGACAAATCAAGGGAATTAAGTGTGGTTTTACTCAGTCGTGAGAAAACTTTCTACAGTTGTCTCCCTCGATAGAGAGAGAGACACCGCTGCTCTGATTTGAGCTTGAACTTTTAGAAAGCGCATTAAACACTGAACGTGCTCAAAGCGCTTTACATAGTGTCCCTGACCAACATCAACACGTATCAAGTAGAACAAGACATGACGCCTGTGAAGCGATATTACATTTTTTTTTTCTGACAGACACAAAGCTGTCAACGGCCCTGTATTCAATTTATACATGAGCAAGTTGAGAGAATGAAAGTGAAGAACCCTTTCCAAGGACTCAACTATGCGCCGAGCGGGAATCGAACCCGCGACCTTCCAATCCGAAAGCGATTGTCATACCACAAGACTACATTGCCACACAAACATAAAAAGACTGCTACATTCAGGGGCAAATGAACAAAACGCCGTGTAAATCAACTAAGAGAATTGAGCAGCATGAACATTTTCATGAACATTCTGTAAATCATAAATAAATAAATAAATGAATAAATAAATAAATAAATAAATAAAACCGAGGTCCTTACCTGTTAGAAAATCTCTTCGAATTCATCACGATGAACTATCGGAACAATGGCGGACGCCCTTATGAAATATTTCTCCGAAGAGCATAACAGCGTATCTAGAGGAAAATAAAAACATAAATCTGATCATGTTTTGACTTTTACACATTCTGATCACAAGACATATGAAAAGTTCTAGCCAGCATGAAGAATAAAATGTACCGAATTTCTTTGTTTAGAACCACGATTGCTGCCGTTGCTGGGCGACGTGACATCAGACTATTGAATCCAATTGATATTAAAAATATCAAAAACTGAGAATACACAAGAAAATAGAAAACGATACAAAACAATCCATCAAAACGAAACAATACGAAACAAATAGGAAAGAAAAGACAAATTAATAATAAAGATATCCCCAACACTCACACATAAATTAATACCTGTAGTTATCCTCCGCTACTCTCACACCTACCATCGCCATCACCTCTTCATCTATCATTCATTTATTGACACACAACCGTAATCAACACACCTCTCTGTCTCTACATTGACTACATCAACACACTGAACATCAGCCAATGTTAAGTTCTCAGTAAAATGTACAACATCAGTCAGGCTTTGAACGTTCAAGGAGTGACACGGACGTTTGTGTGTTCAACAACAACAATCAAACAACAAACAAACAAACGAACGAACGAAACACAAAATCAAAAGCAGCCCAAAGACTGCCAGCCCTAGGTCTACCACCCAATTTTTAAAAAGCCAAAACAAAACAACAACAACAACAAAAAAAAACAAAAAAACAAAACAAAACAAAAAAAAAAAAAAGGACGAAAAATAAATTGACAGAAATTAGCATTTATATAGAGCAAAAATCTGCTGAAGGTGCATAACATGTATAGGACAAGACATGAAGTCTGTAAAGGCAATATTTTAATTTTTTTTCTTCCCCGACAGACAACCAAATACTCATTTTACATCACAGTTTACAGTGAGAGAATGTGAGTAAAGAGTCTTTTCCAGGGACTCGACTACTATAAACCACTCAGAGCGAAACTGAAACCCCTTAGCCCTTAACCATTCGGTCCGAAAGCGAGAGTCACACCATTTACTACAGGACCACAAAGCCTCACAAAACTAATACATTAATATGGCGCAATATCCATTTAACGTGATCGAAGCGCTTTACAAGGGGGGGGGGGGGGGGGGCATCGCCAGCTGCAACATTTAACATGTAGGACGAGAGACAACGGTGAAGTGACGTGACAGTTAGAATACATAATCATCCTGCCCAAAGCACGATACCATTAGATATTAATATCAAGAGGTGATACATTTTTTAAATTTTAATTTGAGCTTTTATATAGTGCAATATCCACTAAACGTTCTCAAAGCCATTTCGAAAGGGTATCTGGTCAACAGCAACATGTAACATAAAGAACGGGTCATGACGCCTGTTAGGCGATAATACTTTATTTTTTCCATGGATGCAACGCTGTTCACGGCCAGGTACTCATTTTACACCTGAGTATGGTGAGAGAATATGAGTAAAGAGGGTTTGTTTTTGTTTTTTTTATCAAATGACTCATTTATACGCCGAGAGAGGCTCGAACCCAGTACCTTCCGATACGAAAGCGATTTTCCTACCATAAGACAACACAGCCGCAAAAATACAGGGCCTAAAAGTAAAGGCAAAATAATGTGTAAAGTAAAACAAACCAAAAAAAAAAAAAAAAAAAAAAGGGGGGGGGGGGGGGGGCGCTGTCTCGGCATTCTCGTGTAGTTGTACTGAATGCATTGTATAACTGCTAAATAGAACGCGCTTTTTGATCAGGATATAAGCAGTAGTTACTCTTGTTTGTATTATCTGCACTACACAGCAGCCAGCATGTTGCAATCGTGTTAGTCTTGTCCTAGGCAATCGGTTTGTTTACTTTTTTGTTGCGTTTTGTCCTTATCTCTCACCCCTAGCAACAAGGGAGGTCAT
>NC_088373.1:33543892-33547752 GCF_034508935.2 Berghia stephanieae | reverse complement strand
GGGGGGGGGGGGATGTCAGCGTCTTTAACGTCATTGGTCGTGCGCATTTCCGCTTGAAAGAAGGATGGCATGCCGGATTTGATTTCCGGCAGTATAGTTCTGGAACGCGGCATTGTCCGTTCCAATGGTGGCAGTGTCGAGAGGATAGCGGTATCTATTTGTAGGACGCATTTCCGCTTGGAGAGTAATAATTTTAATATAATGAGCTCGGACAAGAGTCGCCAGAGCCGTTCGTCGGTGCTCATTATTTTGTTATATTTATAAAATAAAAAAAAAAGAGGAATAGGAAGATGGTGTCTTCTTTCTGGTGGCAGTGTCGTAGGGTGATATCGTTGAGGGCGCCAAATAAGAGGAGGGGGGGGGGGGGGGGATGTCAGCGTCTTTAACGTCATTGGTCGTGCGCATTTCCGCTTCGTAAAGAAGGATGCATGCCGGATTTGATTTCCGGCAGTATAGTTCTCGAACCGGCATTGTCGTTCCAATGGTGGCAGTGTCGGAGAAGGATAGCGGTATCTATTTGTAGGACGCATTTCCGCTATGGAGAGTAATAATTTTAAATATAATGAGCTCGGACAAGAGTCTCCAGAGCCGTTCCGTCGGTGCTCATTCATTTTGTTATATTTATTATAATAATAAAAGAAGAAGAGAATAGGAAGATGGTGTCTTTCTTTCTGGTGGCAGTGTCGTAGGGTGATATCGTTGAGGGCGCCAAATAAAGGAAGGGGGTGGGGGGATGTCCACGACTTTAACGTTATTGTCGTGCGTATTTCCGCTACGTAAAGAAGGAATTGTTTCAAAAGGAACCCCTCGGACAGGTCTCGGACATTTTAGTGCAAAACAGTTTTTTTACCCGTGGCATGGCGTATTTGATTTTCGGCAGTATGTTCTTGAACGTGGCTTTATCGGTTCCAATGGTGGCAGTGTCGTAGAGGGATAGCGGTATCTATTTGTAGGACGCATTTCGCTATGGAGAGTAATAATTTTAAAATAAAGAGCTCGGACAAGTCGCCAGAGCGTTCGTCGGTGCTCATTATTTTGTTATATTTAAATAAAAATAATAAGAGGAATAGAAGATGGTGTCTTCTTTCTGGTGGCAGTGTCGTAGGGTGATATCGTTGAGGGCGCAAATGAAGGAAGGGGGTGGGGGGGGGTGTCAGCGTCTTTAAGTCATTGGTCGTGCGCTTTCCGCTTGTAAAGAAGGATGCATGCGGATTTGATTTCCGGCGTTAGTCTGACGGGTTGTCGTTCCAATGGTGGAGTAGTCGTAGAGGGATAGGGTATCTATTTGAGGAGCATTTCGCTATGGAGGTAATAATTTTAAATAAGAGCTCGGACAAGAGGCAAGCGTTCGTGGTGTCTTATTTGTTATTAATAAAAATAATAAGAGGAGGGATGGGTCTTTTTTTGGTGGCGTGTGTTAGGGTGATATCGTTGAGGGCGCATATAAGGGAAGGGGGTAGAGGGTGGGTGGGGGTGGGTGTAGGCTTTAACGCTTGGTCGGGTTTCAGTTAAAGAAGGTTGGCATGCGGATTTGATTTCCGGCAGTATGTTCTCGAAGCGGATTGTCCGTTCCAATGGTGGCAGTGTCGAGACGATAGCGGTATCTATTTGTAGGACGCATTTCCGCTATGGAAAGTAATAATTTTAAATATAATGAGTCGGACAAGAGTCTCCAGAGCCGTTCCGTCGGTGCTCATTCATTTTGTTATATTTATAATAATAATAAAAGAAGAAGAGAATAGGAAGATGGTGTCTTTCTTTCTGGTGGCAGTGTGTGGGTGATATCGTTGAGGGCGCCAAATAAGGAAGGGGGGTGGGGGGATGTCCACGACTTACGTTATTGTCGTGCGTATTCGCTACGTAAAGAAGGAATTGTTTCAAAGCGAACCTTCGGACAGGGCTCGGACCTTTAGTGCAAAACAGTTTTTTTATCGTGGCATGGCGTATTTGATTTCGGCAGTATAGTTCTTGAACGTGGCTTTATCGTTCCAATGGTGGCAGTGTCGTAGAGGGATAGGGTATCTATTTGTAGGACGCATTTCCGCTATGGAGAGTAATATTTTAAATAAAGAGCTCGTACAAGAGTCGCCAGAGCCGTTCGTCGGTGCTCATTATTTTGTTATATGTTTAAAAAAAAAAATAAGAGGAATAGAGAAGATGGTGTCCTTCTTTCTGGTGGCAGTGTCGTAGGGTGATATCGTTGAGGGCGCCATAAGAAGGAAGGGGGGGGGGGGGGGGGGGGGGTGTCAGCGTCTTTAACATCATTGGTCGTGCGCATTTCGCTTCGTAAAGAAGGATGGCATGCGGATTTGATTTCCGGCAGTATAGTTCTGAACGCGGCATTGTCCGTTCCAATGGTGGCAGTGTCGTAGAGGGATAGGGTATCTATTGTAGGACGCATTTCCGCTATGGAGAGTAATAATTTTAAAAGTATAAGAGCTCGCCGAGCCGTTCCGTCGGTGCTCATTATTTGTTATATTTTAAATAAAATAATAAGAGGGAATAGGAAGATGGTGTCTTCTTTCTGGTGGCAGTGTCGTAGGTGATATCGTTGAGGGCGCCAAATGAAGGAAGGGGGTTGGGGGGTGTTAGCGGTCTTTAACGTTATGGTCGTGCGATTTCCGCTACGTAAAGAAGGATAGGCATGACGGGTTGATTTAGGCAGTTAGTTCGTGTAACGCGGTTTTTTCGTTCAATGGTGCAGTGTCGTAGAGGGATAGCGGTATCTATTTGTAGGACGCATTTCCGCTAGGAGAGTAATAATTTTAAATATAATGAGCTCGGACAAGAGTCGCCAGAGCCGTTCCGTCGGTGCTCATTCATTTTGTTTATTAAATAATAAAAAAGAATAAGAGGAATAGGAAGATGGTGTCTATTCTTTCTGGTGGCAGTGTCGTAGGTGATACGTTGAGGCGCCAAATGAAGGAAGAGGGGGGGGGGTGGGGTGGGGGGAGGGTTGGGGTAGCGGTCTTTAACGTCATTGGGTTGCGCATTTCCGCTTCGTAAGAAGGATGGCATGCGGATTTGATTTCGGGTAGGTATGTTTAGGTAGCGGCTTGGTCAGTTCCAGAGGTGGAGTGTCGGAGACGGATAGCGGTATCTATTTTAGGACGCATTTCGTATGGAAGGTAAGTAAGTTTAAATATAAGAGCTCGGACAAGGAGTCCAGAGCGTTCCGTCGGTTGCCATTCATTGTTGTTATATTTAGTTATTAATAATAAGTTAGTAGGTAGGTATAGGGAATAGGGTAGATGGTTGGTCTTTGGTTTCTAGGTGGCAGTTCGTAGGGTGATATCGTTGAGGGCGCCAAATGAAGGAAGGAGGGGGGGGGGGGGGGGGGGGGATGGTTTCAGCGTCTTTTAAAGTCATTGGTCGGCGCATTTCCGCTTCGTAAAGAAGGATGCATGCCGGATTTGATTTCCGGCAGGTATTGTTCTACGCGCGTTATTGTCCGTTCCAATGGTGGCAGTGTGGGTAGAAGATAGCGGTATCTATTTGTTAGGACGCATTTCCGCTATGGAGAGTAATATTTTAATTATAATGAGTCGGTCAAGAGTCTCCAGAGCCGTTCCGTCGGTGTTCATTCTTTTGTTATATTTATATATAATAATAATAATTAAGAAGAGGAATAGGAAGATGGTTAGGGTTAGGGGGTTGGGTTAGGGTTGTTAGGTTAGGTTAGGTTGGTTGTAGGTTAGGGTTAGGGTTAGGTGGGTTGGTTAGGGTTGGTTAGGGTGGTGGGTTAGGTTAGGGTTGGGTTAGGTTGGGTGGGTTAGGGTTAGGGTTAGGTTGGGTTAGGGTTAGGTTAGGTAGGTTGGGTAGGGTTTGGGTTAGGGTTAGGGTTGGTTGGTTGGGTTAGG
>NC_088373.1:33538892-33541392 GCF_034508935.2 Berghia stephanieae | reverse complement strand
GTTTAAGTATTACTGTAACGTTAACGTTAAGTTGTAACGTGGTTAACTTTACGGTAACTGTTAAATTGTAACTGTACTGTTAGAAATTAACTTGTAACTTTAATTACTTAACTTTAACTTTAACTTTAATTTAATTACGTGACTTTAAACTTTAACTGTAACTTTAACTTTAACTTAACTTTAAGGAACTTAACTTAACTTTAACTGTAACTTAACTTTAACGTTAACTTTAACTGAATCTTTAACTTTAACTAACTTTAACTTTAACTTTAACTTAACTTAACGTGAACTTGTAACTTTATAACTTAGTTAACTGTTGAACTTTAACTTTACTGTAACTGTTAACGAACTTTAACTTTAACTTGTAACTTAACTTTAACTTATTTAACTGTAACTGTACTAACTTAATTTACTTGAACTGAACTAACTTACTTAACTTTAACTGTAACTGTAACGTTAACTTTAACTAACTTGTAACTTTAACGTAATGTAACGTGAACTGTGAACTTTAACTTGAACTTTAACTGTAACTTGAACTTTAACTTTAACTGTAACTAACTGTAACTTTAACTTAACTTGAACTTTAACTGTAACTTTAACTTAACTTAACTTTAACTTAACTTAACTTTAACTTTAACTTTAACTTTAACTTAACTTTAACTTTAACTTAACTTTAACTGTAACTTTAACTTTAACTTAACGTAACTTAACTTTAACTTAACTTAACTTTAACTTAACTTTAACTTTAACTTTAACTTAACTTTAACTTAACTTTAACTTTAACTTTAACTTTAACTTTAACTTAACTTTAATTAACTAACTTTAACTTTAACTTTAACTTTAACTTTAACTTAACTTAACTTTACTTAACTTTAACTAACTTTTACTTAACTTTAACTTAACTTTAACTTAACTTTAACTTAACTTAACTTAACTTTACTTATTAATTAACTTAACTTTAACTTAATTAATTATTTTTAACTTTAACTTAACTTTAACTTAAATTTAACTTAACTTTAACTTTTAATTAACTTAACTTAATTAAAACTTATTTAACTTCTTAATTTAACTTAACTTAATTTACTAACTTTAACTTTAACTTAACTTTAACTTACTTAACTTAAATTACTTAACTTAACCTTTAACTTTAACTTAACTTAACTAACTTTAACTTTAATTAATTTAACTTTAACTTTAACTTAACTTTAACGTAACTTTAACTTTACTTTAACTTAACTAATTAACTTTACTTAACTTAACGTTAATTAACTTAACTTTAACTTTAACTTTAACGTAACTTTAACTTTAATTAACTTTAACTTAACTTATTAACTTAACTGTAACTTTATAACGTTAACTTAACTTTAACTTATAACTTTAACTAACTTTAACTTTAACTTTAACTTTAATTAACGTTAACTTTAACTTAACTTAACTTACTTTAACTTTAACTTTAACTTACTTAACTTTTTAACTTAACTTTAACTTTAACTTTAACTTTAACTTTAACTTTAACTTAATTTAACTTTAACTTTAACTTTAACTTAACTTTAACTTAACTTTAACTTTAACTTACTTTAACTTAATTAAAACTTTTAAAACTTAAAACTTTAACTAACTATTAACTTTAACTTTAACTTAACTTAACTTTAAACTTTAACTTTAATTAATTAATTTAACTTTAAACTTTAATACTTTAACTTTAACTTTAACTTTAACTTTAACTTTAACTTTAACTTAACTTTAACTTTAACTTTAACTTTAATTAACTTTAACTTTAACTTAACTATTAACTTATAACTTTAACTTACTTTAACTTTAACTTATTTAACTTTAACTTAATTAACTTTAACTTTAACTTAAACTTTAACTTAACTTTAACTAATTTAACTTTATAACTTTAACTTTAACTTTAACTTTAACTTAACTTTAACTTACTTTAACTTTAACTTAACTAACTAACTTAACTTTACTTAACTTTAACTTAACTACTTTAACTTTACTTACTTTAACTTAACTTTACTTAACTTTAACTACTTAATTACTTTACTTTACTTAAAACTTTAACTTAACTTACTTTACTTTAACTTAACTAACTAACTAACTTTACTTTAATTAACTTAAACTTAACTTAACTTAACTAATTTACTTAATTAACTTACTTAACTTTAACTTACTTTAACTTAACAACTTAACTTTACTTAACTTAACTAACTTACTTTAACTTTAACTTTAATTACTTAACTACAACTTTAACTTTAACTTTAACTTTAACTTTAACTTTAACTTTAACTTTAACTTTAACTTTAACTTTAAACTTTAACTTAACTGTTAACTTCTTAACTGTAACTAACTTTAACTTTAACTTTAACTTTAACTTAACTTTAACTTTAACTTTAACTTTAAACTTAACTTTAACTTTAACTTATAACTTTAACTTTAACTTTAAACTTTAACTTAACTTTAACTTTAACTTTAACTTTAACTTTAAACTTAACTT
>NC_088373.1:33518892-33533892 GCF_034508935.2 Berghia stephanieae | reverse complement strand
GCTTCGAGAACAATACTGCCGGAAATCAAATCCGGCATGTCATCCTTCTTTACGACGCGGAAATGCGCACGACCAATGATGTTAAAGACGCTGACATCGCCCCCCCCCCCCCCCGCTCCCCTCTTCATTCATTTGGCGCCCTCAACGATATCACCCTACGACACTGCCACCAGAAAGAAAGACACCATCTTCCTATTCCTCTTCTTCTTATTATTATTATTATAATAAATATAACAAAATGAATGAGCACCGACGGAACGGCTCTGGCGACTCTTGTCCGAGCTCATTATATTTAAGATTATTCCTCTCTATAGCGGAAATGCGTCCTACAAATAGATACCGCTATCAGTCTACGACACTGCCACCATTGGAACGGAAAAAATCGCGTTCCAGAACTATACTGCCGGAAATCAAATCCGTCATACCATCCTTCTTTACGAAGCGGAAATGCGCACGACCAATGACGTTAAAGACGCTGACACCCCCCCCCCCCCCACCCCGCTTCCTTCATTTGGCGCCCTCAACGATATCACCCTACGACACTGCCACCAGAAAGAAGGACACC
Organism: Berghia stephanieae; assembly: GCF_034508935.2. NCBI lineage: Eukaryota > Metazoa > Mollusca > Gastropoda > Nudibranchia > Aeolidiidae > Berghia > Berghia stephanieae. The sequence continues at coordinate 33,533,327 of NC_088373.1, read as the reverse complement.
ATCTTCCTATTCCTCTTATTATTTTTATTTTAAAATATAACAAAATAAATGAGCACCGACGGAACGGCTCTGGCGACTTTGTCCGAGCTCTTTACTTTAAAAATTATTACTCTCCATAGCGGAAATGCGTCCTACAAATAGATACCGCTATCTCTCTACGACACTGCCACAATTGTAAACGATAAAACCACGTTCAAGAACTATACTGCCGAAAATCAAATCCGCCATGCCACGAGTAAAAAAACTGTTTTGCACTAAAGTGTCCGAGCCCTGACCAATGACGTTAAAGACGTGGACATTCCCCCACCTCCCTTCCTTTATATGGCGCCCCCTACGACTCTGTCACCAGAAAGAAAGACACCATCTTTCTATTCTTCTTATTTTAATAAACATAATAAAATAAATGAGCTTTCATACAGCGCAATATCCACTAAACGTGCTCAAAACGCTTTACAAGGGGTCCCTGTCCAACAACAATACTTAGCACGTAGGATGAGACATGACGCCTGTTAGGCGATATTACAATTTTTCGGACAGGGACAACGCTGTTAACTGTCAGGCATCCATTTTACACCTGAGTACAGTGAGATAATGTGAGTAAACAGTCTATTCCAATGACACAATCATGCGCCGAGCCAGGCTCGAACCCAGGAAAGCGAGTGTCATACCACTAGACCACATAGCCTTCTTCTTCTTCTTCTTCTTCTTCTTCTTCTTCTTCTCTTCTTCTTCCTTCTTCTCTTCTTCTTCTTCTTCTTCTTCTTCTTCTTCTTCTTCTTCTTCTTCTTCTTCTTCTTCTTCTTCTTCTTCTTCTTCTTCTTCTTCTTCTTCTTCTTCTTCTTCTTCTTCTTCTTCTTCTTCTTCTGCTACATCTTCATCGTCTTCTTCTTCTTCTTCTTCTTCTTCTTCTTCTTCTTCTTCTTCTTCTTCTTCTTCTTCTTCTTCTTCTTCTTCTTCTTCTTCTTCTCCTTCTGTGAAAACGAGACAGAATTTACAATAAAATTCAAAGTTTATTATTAAAAGAATTACAATTAGTATACCATTTGTTTGGAATTTCAGGCAATATATAAATATATATGAGCTGTTTGACGAAACTTTCTTCCACGGCCGATTATATGTTCCCAGGGAGTGAGATGCAGTTCAACGTTGGTTTGTTGTCATAATAAAAGAAAAGAAATGGACTGTGGAGGCTATTAGAAAATCAGGTCTTTGTCCTCAGGCCATGCTCGCATTTATCTGTTAAAGTTTTATCTTTAATCTTGGACATGGATCTACCGTCGTCTTCCTTCTATAGGCTCCTAAATAATGGAAGGCCATGTGAAGTTCGTCCTTAGTATTCCTGGCCGTCACATATATCTGGGGGAACATAAGAAAGAAAAGAAAAAGAAAATGTATTTGTACCAGCCGAGAATTAATCTACATGAGTGGGGAGTGGGAGGGGAGGTATTTTGTTACTCCGATGTAACTTAAGAATTAGATAAATCTCTTTACATCTCCTTAGAGAGACCCCCCCCCCCAAACAACCACCCCCCCACCCCGAACTTTCCAAATTATCTCCCAGTAGAAGCCGATCCTTTACTCGGTAAATTTTGTATTATGTAGACAAAGGAAACAAAGCCAAACTCATAATTTACTTACGCCTTTTAAGACCTTGTCTTCTCTGATGCAATTATTGGGGCACTTCTCCGGTTTATTGCAGACAAAGTCTTTGTGAAATATAGCACACTTGTATCTGTTTAATTAAAAAGAATAAACATAGATATTTGAATCATCTAAAGCCGTGTGATTATTATTTTTTTTTTGAAGAAATGTTTACTCATTTACCGTCACACAGCTCACACTATGACATTATTTTTTTCCGAGAAAAGACCAGAAAAATGTAAGAAAGACAGATGCATAGCCTTTTTTCTAAGACAGAACTGTAGTAGTCAAAGTGTTGATAAAAACATGTAAAGGGAATTAATCCTTGGTATTTGTACACCCTATGTTATATTCTTGAGTTGCATCCCTTGAACAACACAATGGTTACCGGTTGGTTTGTCAGTTCATTACATCAACTATGCGCCGAGCGAGAATCGTACGCAGGACCTTATTATTATTATTATTATTATTATTATTATTATTATTATTATTATTATTATTATTATTATTATTATTATTATTATTATTATTATTAGTATTATGATCATTATCATTATCATTTAATAATAATAAATAATAATAATAATAATAATAATAATAATAATAATAATAATAATAATAATAATAATAATAATAATAATAATAATAATAGTAATAATAATAATAGTATCACACTGTTACCTTTCAATGTGGGCTTTTAAGGTAGGTGTGAAATAAATGCCCGCTGGACCATATGTCTTCATGGTTTTGTGCTGGTTTACTTCTGCTCGATACAGATCATTATTTTGGTCAGTCTCGCGAGCCGTCTTAAACTCATCAACAGACAAGTTTCACAAGGCTCCAAGACGGGACATGCTGCCTATAGCGAGAACAGTCATTAATGTGTCTCGAACTCTGGAGGTGTCAGCCCATGTGGAATCGTCCGTCAGGCTTTTCAACAAGTCTTTTGTTGGGAGGTCTGTGCTGAGGTCTTTGTCCTCAGGCCATGCACGCATTTTATCTGTTAAAGTTTTATCTTTAATCTTGGCAAAGGTTCTGTGAAACTCTGGGAAGGCTGTCTTGAGTGATCTTATAAGACTTGGATCCACCGTCGTCTTCCTTCTATAGGCTCCTAAATAATGGAAGGCCATCTGAGGTTCGTCTATAGTAAATTTATTCCTGGCCGTCACATATATCTGGGGGAAAATAAGAAAGAAAAGAAAAAGAATATGTATTTGTACTAGCCGAGAATAAATTTACATGAGTGGGGAATGGGAGGGGAGGTATTTTGTTGCTGTGAAGTAACTTAAGAATTAGATAAATCTCTTTACATTTCTTTATAGAGACACCCCCCCCCCCCCCCGTACTTTCCAAATTATCTCCCAGTGGAAGCCGATCCTTTACTAGGTAATTTTTATATTAGGTAGACTAAGGAAACAAAACCAAACTCATAAATTACTTACGCCTTTTAAGACCTTGTCTTCTCTGATGTAATTATTGGGGTACTTCTCCAGGTTTATTGCAGACAAAGTCGGTCACGATGGGTGGCTCAAAATATGCTCTTGACGTGCTGGGCTCGTCCAATCTTAACTCTTCACTTTGCAAGCATTGTACTGGAATAAAAAGATATAGATGAACTTCAGTACATATTTCATATGAACCTTTTTTTTTTTAGACAGCCTTTATAAAGCGTTTACCACCCCGCCCCCCGCCCCCCGCCCCCCCCCCCACCTCCTCTTCTTCCTCACCATCGCCCCAACATTTTTAACATCACTGTACCTGCTCCAATGGCTCTCAATCCTTTATATATAGTTTTGTCGTAAGTTTTGGCCGCATACGACTCCCTGTGTACCTACAAACTGTGATGCATCGCTTCGGATAGGGCCGACTGAACTTCTTCAGGTGAATCCCTTTGCTGAAACGAGAATAGAAAAAAAAAACACACATAAAAATCAAAAATAAACAGAATAAGTAGCTATTTGTGTGTTCGGCTTGTGTTGGTTTCTTTGCTTTTTTTTTTGTTTTTTTTTTGTGTTTTATTTTCGTGGGTTTTTTTTAGGGGGGGGGGGGTGGTTGTGTTGTTTGTTTGTTTTTTTCCATGTCTTTCTTTTTTTTAAACCGTCTACTCGGGATTCTGATTAAGAAAGAAAAATAATACATAAATAAAGATAGAACAGATAGAAACGATTATATGCTAGACATATTAACAACGCTTTCAAACATTGAATACTTACTGCAAAGGCCACGCTTTTTCTCATTTCAGTCGCCGAGATTTTGGTGAGGCGTCTAAAAATGATTCCAGCATGGCTTGATGTTAGCTGACGGCCGGACAACGTGAAAAACACCCATTTGGATTGCACTGGTCTTTTATCTAAATACCTGAAATATTTTTTTTTAAACACAAACCAAAAAAAAAAAAAGAAATATTAAAGAATCAATAATCCCATGAGTTGGCAAATTCTATTGACGATTATCCTCAAGTATTAACATTATATAAATAATAATAGTAATAATAAAATAATAATAATAATAATAATAATAATAATAATAATAATAATAATAATAATAATAATAATAATAATAATAATAATAATAATAATAATAATAATAATAGTATCACACTCTTACCTTTCAATGTGGGCTTTTAAGGTAGGTGTGAAATAGATTCCCGCTGGACCATATGTCTTCATGGTTTTGTGCTGGTTTACTTCTGCTCGATACAGATCATTATTTTGGTCAGTCTCGCGAGCCGTCTTAAACTCATCAACAGACAAGTTTCACAAGGCTCCAAGACGGGACATGCTGCCTATAGCGAGAACAGTCATTAATGTGTCTCGAACTCTGGAGGTGTCAGCCCATGTGGAATCGTCCGTCAGGCTTTTCAACAAGTCTTTTGTTGGGAGGTCTGTGCTGAGGTCTTTGTCCTCAGGCCATGCACGCATTTTATCTGTTAAAGTTTTATCTTTAATCTTGGCAAAGGTTCTGTGAAACTCTGGGAAGGCTGTCTTGAGTGATCTTATAAGACTTGGATCCACCGTCGTCTTCCTTCTATAGGCTCCTAAATAATGGAAGGCCATCTGAGGTTCGTCTATAGTAAATTTATTCCTGGCCGTCACATATATCTGGGGGAAAATAAGAAAGAAAAGAAAAAGAATATGTATTTGTACTAGCCGAGAATAAATTTACATGAGTGGGGAATGGGAGGGGAGGTATTTTGTTGCTGTGAAGTAACTTAAGAATTAGATAAATCTCTTTACATTTCTTTATAGAGACACCCCCCCCCCCCCCGTACTTTCCAAATTATCTCCCAGTGGAAGCCGATCCTTTACTAGGTAATTTTTATATTAGGTAGACTAAGGAAACAAAACCAAACTCATAAATTACTTACGCCTTTTAAGACCTTGTCTTCTCTGATGTAATTATTGGGGTACTTCTCCAGGTTTATTGCAGACAAAGTCGGTCACGATGGGTGGCTCAAAATATGCTCTTGACGTGCTGGGCTCGTCCAATCTTAACTCTTCACTTTGCAAGCATTGTACTGGAATAAAAAGATATAGATGAACTTCAGTACATATTTCATATGAACCTTTTTTTTTTAGACAGCCTTTATAAAGCGTTTAACCACCCCGCCCCCCCGCCCCCCGCCCCCCCCCCCCACCTCCTCTTCTTCCTCACCATCGCCCCAACATTTTTAACATCACTGTACCTGCTCCAATGGCTCTCAATCCTTTATATATAGTTTTGTCGTGAGTTTTGGCCGCATACGACTCCCTGTGTACCTACAAACTGTGATGCATCGCTTCGGATATGGCCGACTGAACTTCTTCAGGTGATTCCCTTTGCTGAAACGAGAATAGAAAAAAAAAACACACATAAAAATCAAAAATAAACAGAATAAGTAGCTATTTGTGTGTTCGGCTTTGTGTTGGTTTCTTTTGCTTTTTTTTTGTTTGTTTTGTTTTATTTGTTGTTTTATTTTTCGTGGGGTTTTTTTTTAGGGGGGGGGGGGGGGGAATGTTGTTGTTTGTTTTTTTTCCATGTCTTTTCTTTTTTTTAAACCGTCTACTCGGGATTCTGATTAAGAAAGAAAAATAATACATAAATAAAGATAGAACAGATAGAAACGATTATATGCTAGACATATTAACAACGCTTTCAAACATTGAATACTTACTGCAAAGGCCACGCTTTTTCTCATTTCAGTCGCCGAGATTGTTGAGAGGCGTCTAAAAATGATTCCAGCATGGCTTGATGTTAGCTGACGGCCGGACGACGTGCAAAACACCCATTTGGATTGCACTGGTCTTTTATCTAAATACCTGAAATATTTTTTAAAAACACAAACCAAAAAAAAAATATTAAAGAATCAATAATCCCATGAGTTGGCAAATTCTATTGACGATTATCCTCAAGTATTAACATTATATAAATAATAATAGTAATAATAAAATAATAAATAATAATAATAATAATAATAATAATAATAATAATAATAATAATAATAATAATAATAATAATAATAATAATAATAATAATAATAATAATAATAGTATCACACTCTTACCTTTCAATGTGGGCTTTTAAGGTAGGTGTGAAATAGATTCCCGCTGGACCATATGTCTTCATGGTTTTGTGCTGGTTTACTTCTGCTCGATACAGATCATGATTTTGGTCAGTCTCGCGAGCCGCCTTAAGCTCATCAACAGACAAGTTTAACAAGGCTCCAAGACGGGACATGCTGCCTATAGCGAGAACAGTCATTAATGTGTCCCGAACTCTGGAGGGTCAGCCCATGTGGAATCGTCCGTCAGTTTTTTCAACAAGTCTTTTGTTGGGAGTTCTCTGCTGAGGTCTTTGTCCTCAGGTCATGCTCGCATTTTATCTGTTAAAGTTTTATCTTTAATCTTGGCAAAGGTTCTGTGAAACTCTGGGAAGGCTGTCTTGAGTGATCTTATAAGACTTGGATCCACCGTCGTCTTCCTTCTATAGGCTCCTAAATAATGGAAGGCCATCTGAGGTTCGTCTATAGTAAATTTATTCCTGGCCGTCACATATATCTGGGGGAAAATAAGAAAGAAAAGAAAAAGAATATGTATTTGTACTAGCCGAGAATAAATTTACATGAGTGGGGAATGGGAGGGGAGGTATTTTGTTGCTGTGAAGTAACTTAAGAATTAGATAAATCTCTTTACATTTCTTTATAGAGACACCCCCCCCCCCCACCCGAACTTTCCAAATTATCTCCCAGTGGAAGCCGATCCTTTACTCGGTAATTTTTATATTAGGTAGACTAAGGAAACAAAACCAAACTCATAAATTACTTACGCCTTTTAAGACCTTGTCTTCTCTGATGTAATTATTGGGGTACTTCTCCGGGTTTATTGCAGACAAAGTCGGTCACGATGGGTGGCTCAAAATATGCTCGTGACGTGCTGGGCTCGTCCAATCTTAACTCTTCACTTTGCAAGCATTGTACTGGAATAAAAAGATATAGATGAACTTCAGTACATATTTCATATGAAACTTTTTTTTTTAGACAGCCTTTATAAAGCGTTTACCACCCCGCCAATTTACAAAGAATTACAATTAGTATACCATTTGTTTGGAATTTCAGCAAAATAAATGAACTTAACTTCAATTTAAATTTTCCAGCAACATATAAATATATATGAGCTGTTTGACGAAACTTTCTTCCATAGCCGACTATATGTTCCAAGGGAGTGAGATGCAGTTCAACGTTGGTTTGTTGTCATAATAAAAGAAAAGGAATGGACTGTGGAGGCTTTTAGAAAATAAGGTCTTTGTCCTCAGGCCATGCTCGCATTTTATCTGTTAAAGTTTTATCTTTAATCTTGGCAAAGGTTCTGTGAAACTCTGCGAAGGCTGTCCTGAGTGATCTTATAAGACTTGGCCTTCCATTATTTAGGAGCCTATAGAAGGAAGACGACGGTGGATCTGAAGTTCGTCCTTAATAAATTTATTCCTGGCCGTCACATATATCTGGGGGAAAATAAGAAAGAAAAGAAAAAGATAATGTATTTGTACTAGCCGAGAATTAATCTACATGAGTGGGGAGTGGGAGGGGAGGTATTTTGTTACTGTGAAGTAACTTAAGAATTAGATAAATTTCTTTACATGTCTTTATAGAGACCCCCCCCCCCCAAACCACCACCACACCACCCCCCCCCCCCCCCAAACCACCACCACACCACCCCCCCCCCCCCCGAACTTTCCAAATTATCTCCCAGTAGAAGCCGATCCTTTACTCGGTAATTTTTGTATTACGTAGACAAAGGAAACAAAGCCAAACTCATAATTTACTTACGCCTTTTAAGACCTTGTCTTCTCTGATGCAATTATTGGGGCACTTCTCCGGGTTTATTGCAGACAAAGTCTTTGTGAACTAGAGCACACTTGTATCTGTTTAATTAAAAAGAATAAACATAGATATTTGAATAATCTAAAGCCGTGTGATTATTAGCTTTTTTTGAAGAAATGTTTACTCATTTACCGTCCCACAGCTAACACTATGACATTATTTTTTTCCGAGAAATGACCAGAAAAATGTAAGAAAGACAGGTGCATATCCTTTTTTCTAAGACACAACTGTAGTAGTCGAAGTGTTGATATAAACTTGTAAAGGGAATTAATCCTTGGTATTTGTACACCCTATGTTATATTCTCGAGTTGCATCCCTTGAACAACACAATGGTTACCTGTTGGTTTGTCAGTGCATTACATCAACTATGGGCCGAGCGAGAATCGTACCCAGGACGTTATTAATTATTATTATTATTATTATTATTATTATTATTATTATTATTATTATTATTATTATTATTATTATTATTATTATTATTATTATATTTATTTATTATTATTATTATTATTATTATTATTATTATTATTCATTATATTATTATTATTATTATTATCATTATTATTATTATTATTATTATATTTATTATTATTATTATTATTATTATTATTATTATTATTATTATTATTATTATTATTATTATTATTATTATTATTATTATTATTATTATTATTATTATTATTATTATTATTATTATTATTATTATTATTATTATTATTATTATTATTAATTATTATTATTATTATTATTATTATTATTATTATTATATTATATATTATTATTATTATTATTATTATTATTATTATTATTATTATATTATTATTATTATATTATATTATTATTATTATTATTATTATTATTATTATTATTATTATTATTATTATATTATTATTATTATTATATTATTATTATTATTATTATTATTATTATATATTATTATTATTATTATTATTATTATTATCATTATTATTATGCATATATTATCCATTATTATATAGCCAAAACAACCAAAAACTGTAAAAAGAAAAGAAGACCCTCGCCCCAACTTTTTCACATCACTGTACCTGCTCCAATGGCTTGCAATCCTTTACATATTGTTTTGTCGTGAGTTTTGGCCGTATACGATTCCCTGTGTACCTGCAAACTGTGATGCATCGCTTCGGATATGGCCGACTGAACTTCTTCAGGTGATTCCCTCTGCTGAAACAAGAATAGAAGAAAAAAACACATAAAAATAAAAAATAAACAGAATAAGTATTTCTGTGTTCTGCTCTGTGTTCTGCTTTGTGTTGGTTTCTTTTACTTTGTTGTTTTGTTTTGTTTTTTGTTGTTTTATTTTTCGTGGGGTTTTTTTAGGGGGGGGGGGGATGTTGTTGTTTGTTTTTTTCTTGTCTTTTCTTTTTTTCTAACCGTCTATTCGGATTCTGATTAAGAAAGAAAAATAATACATAAATAAAGATAGAATAGATAGAAACAATTATATGCTAGACATATTAACAACGCTTTCAAACATTGAATACTTACTGCAAAGGTCACACTTTTTCTCATTTCAGTCGCTGAGATTTTGGTGAGGCGTCTAAAAATGATTCCAGCATGGCTTGATATCAGCTGACGGCCGGACGACGTGCAAAACACCCATTTGGATTGCACTGGTCTTTTATCTAAATACCTGAAATAATTTTTTTAAAACACAAACCAAAAAAAAAATATTAAAGAATCAATAATCCCATGAGTTGTAAAATTCTATTGACGATTATGTTCAAGCATTAACATTATATAAATAATAATAGTAATAATAATAATAATAATAATAATAATAATAATAATAATAATAATAATAATAATAATAATAATATAATAATAATAATAATAATAATAATAATAATAATAATAATAATAATAATAATAATAATAATAATAATAATAATAATAATAATAATAATAAATAATAATAATAATAGTATCACACTCTTACCTTTCAATGTGGGCTTTTAGGGTAGGTGTGTAAATAAATGCCCGCTGGACCATATGTCTTCATGGGTTTGTGCTGGTTTACTTCTGCTCGATACAGAGTATTATTTTGGTCAGTCTCGCGAGCCGCCTGAAACTCATCAACAGACAAGTTTCGCAAGGCTCCAAGACGGGACATGCTGCCTATAGCGAGAACAGTCATTAATGTGTCCCGAACTCTGGAGGTGTCATCCCATGTGGAATCGTCCGTCAGGCTTTTCAACAAGTCTTTTGTTGGGAGGTCTGTGCTGAGGTCTTTGTCCTCAGGCCATGCTCGCATTTTATCTGTTAAAGTTTTATCTTTAATCTTGGCAAAGGTTCTTTGAAACTCTGGGAAGGCTGTGCTGAGTGATCTTATAAGACTTGGATCCACCGTCGACTTCCTTCTACAGGCTCCTAAATAATGGAAGGCCATCTGAAGTTCGTCCTTAGTAAACTTATTCCTGGCCGTCACATATATCTGGGGGAAAATAAGAAAGAAAAGAAAAAGAATATGTATTTGCACTAGCCGAGAATTAATCTACATGAGTGGGGAATGGGAGGGGAGGTATTTTGTTACTGTGAAGTAACTTAAGAATTAGATAAATCTCTTTACATTTCTTTATAGAGACACACCCCCCCCCCCCCCCCGAACTTTCAAAATTATCTCCCAGTAGAAGCCTATCCTTTACTCGGTAATTTTTGTATTAACTAGACTAAGGAAACAAAACCAAACTCATAAATTACTTACGCCTTTTAAGACCTTGTCTTCTCTGATGTAATTATTGATGAACTGAACATTTCATATGAACCATTTTTTTAGACAGCCTTTATAAAGCGTTTACCACCCCCGCCAATTTACAAAGAATTACAATTAGGATACCAGCTGTTTGGAATTTCAGCAAAAGCAATGTACTTAACTTCAATTTAAATTTTCCAGCAATATATAAATATATATGAGCTGTTTGACGAAACTTCTTCCACGGCCGACTATAATGTTCCCAGGGAGTGAGATGCAGTTCAACGTAGGTTTGTTGTCATAATAAAAGAAAAGGAATGGACTGTATAGGCCTTTAGAAAATAAGGTCTTTGTCCTCAGGCCATGCTCGCATTTTATCTGTTAAAGTTTTATCTTTAATCTTGGCAAAGGTTCTGTGAAACTATGGGAAGGCTGTCCTGAGTGATCTTATTAGACATGGATCTACCGTCGTCTTCCTTCTATAGGCTCCTAAATAATGGAAGGCCATGTGAAGTTCGTCCTTAGTAAATTTATCTGCCGTCACATATCTGGGGAAAATAAGAAAGAAAAGAAAAAGAAAATGTATTTGTACCAGACGAGAATTAATCTACATGAGTGGGGAGTGGGAGGGGAGGTATTTTTTTTTACTCTGATGTAACTTAAGAATTAGATAAATCTCTTTACATTTCTTTACAGAGACAACCCCCCCCCCCCCCCCCCCCCCCGAACTTTCCAATTATCTCCCAGTAGAAGCCAATCCTTTACTCCGTAATTTTTGTATTATGTAGACTAAGGAAACAAAACCAAACTCATAAATTACTTACGCCTTTTAAGACCTTGTCTTCTCTGATGTAATTATTGGGGCACTTCTCCGGGTTTATTGCAGACAAAGTCTTTGTGAAATATAGCACACTTTTATCTGTTTAATTAAAAAGAATAAACATAGATATTTGAATAATATAACGCCGTGTGATTATTAGTTTTTTTTTAAAAGAAATGTTTACTCCTTTACCGTCACACAGCTCACACTATGACATTATTTTTTCCGAGAAATGACCAGAAAAATGTAAGAAAGACAGGTGCATAGCCTTTTTTCTAAGACACAACTGTAGTAGTCGATGTGTTGATATAAACTTGTAAAGGGAATTAATCCTTGGTATGTGTACACCCTATGTTACATTCTCGAGTTGCATCCCTTGAACAATACAATGGTTACCGGTTGGTTTGTCAGTTCATTACATCAACTATGCGCCGAGCGAGAATCGTACCCAGGACCTTATTATTTTTATTATTATTTATTATTATTTATTATTATTATTATTATTATTATTATATTATTATTATTATTATTATTATTATTATTATTATTATTATTATTATTATTATTATTATTATTATTATTATTATTATTATTATTATTATTATTATTATTATTATTATTATTATTATTATTTATTATTATTATTATTATTATTATTATTATTATTATTATTATTATTATTGTTATTATTATTATTATTATTAATAATAATATTATTATTATTATTATTATTATTATTATTATTATTATTATTATTATTATTATTATTATTATTATTATTATAGCCAAAATATCCAGTAAACCTGCTCAAAGACCAGAAAAATGTAAGAAAGGCAGGTGCACCATGTTCATAATTAGTATTGCATACATACCGGGAACTACAGGTGACGACTGTGAGGACTCTACAGAAGGCGAAGCCTGGACGTCGGTGAAGATGGGTGGCTCAAAATATGCTCTTGACGTGCTGGGCTCGTCCAATCTTAACTCTTCGCTTTGCAAGCATTGTACTGGAATAAAAAGATATAGATTGAACTGAACATTTCATATGAAACATTTTTTAGACAGCCTTTATAAAGCGTTTACCACCCCCCCCCCTACTCCCCCCCCCCTCTCCTCCTCTTCCTCACCCTCGCCCAACTTTTTTCACATCACTGTACCTGCTCCAATGGCTTGCAATCCTTTATATATAGTTTTTGTCGTGAGTTTTGGCCGCATACGATTCCCTGTGTACCTGCAAACTGTGATGCATCGCTTCGGATATGGCGGACTGAACTTCTTCAGGTGATTCCCTGTGCTGAAACACGAATAGAAAGAAAATAGACACAAAAAATCAAAAATCAACAGAAAAAGTATTTGTGTGCTCGGCTTTGTGTTGGTTTCTTTTTCTTCTTTTTTTGTTTTGTTTTGTTTTTTGTTGTTTTATTTTTCGTGGGGTTTTTTTTAGGGGGGGGGGGTTGTTGTTATTTATTATTTTCCTTGTCTTTTCTTTTTTTTAACCGTCTACTCGGATTCTGATTAAGAAAGAAAAATAATACATAAGTAAAGATAGAACAGATAGAAACAATTATATGCTAGACATATTAACAACGCTTTCAAACATTGAATACTTACTGCAAAGGCCACGCTTTTTCTCATTTCAGTCGCCGAGATTTTGGTGAGGCGTCTAAAAATGATTCCAGCATGGCTTGATGTCAGCTGACGGCCGGACGACGTGCAAAACACCCATTTGGATTGCACTGGTCTTTTATCTAAATACCTGAAATAATTGTTTTAAAACACAAACCAAAAAAAAAAAATATTAAAGAATCAATAATCCCATTAGTTGGCAAATTCTATTGACGATTATCTTCAAGTATTAACATTATATAAATAATAATATTAATAGTAATATTAATAATAATAATAATAATAATAATAATAATAATAATAATAATAATAATAATAATAATAATAATAATAATAATAATAATAATAATAATAATAATAATAATAGTATCACACTGTTACCTTTCAATGTGGGCTTTTAGGGTAGGTGTGAAATAAATGCCCGCTGGACCATATGTCTTCATGGTTTTGTGCTGGTTTACTTCTGCTCGATACAGATCATTATTTTGGTCAGCCTCGCGAGCCGCCTGAAACTCATCAACAGACAAGTTTCGCAAGGCTCCAAGACGGGACATGCTGCCTATAGCGAGAACAGTCATTAATGTGTCCCGAACTCTGGAGGTGTCAGTCCACGTGGACTCGTCCGTCAGGCTTTTCAACAAGTCTTTTATTGGGAGGTCTGTGCTGAGGTCTATCGCTATGCCAAGAAAAAAAAAAGTAAAGTAAACAGAAAGGAGATAAAATCAATAACGCCTCAATTTGATCGTCTTTGATTGTATTTGATTGTATTTTATTCTTATTTATTTATTTATTTATTTATCCATTGATTGATTGATTCATTTATTTATTCATTTATTTATGTATTTATTTATTTATTTATTTATTTATTTAATTTTTTGTTTGTTTGTTTTTGTTTTGTTTTGTTTTGTGTGGCTCGATGGAGTGGAAAGGAATTGAAAGTGTATCAATGGATAATTACCTTTCGTTGTTTTATTTATTTCATTCGACCGCATCCTCTTCGATACCCGAAATGGTATGAGGGCGGCAGAAACGGTAGACAGAAGCATCTTTACTTGTGAGGCTAGTTTTTTCTCTGCCAAATATAAAGCACGGGATTCTTCCAGCCATTTAAGAAAATTCTGAAAATAATTTAGAAAAAACAATTGCACCATAAAATAAAAACGACACCAAAACAAAAACAAACAACAAACAAATAAAATCAACAAACAAATTTAAAAAAAAACAATTAAAAATAATCCAGCAACACTTTTGAATTTTAAAGA
>NC_088373.1:33488892-33513892 GCF_034508935.2 Berghia stephanieae | reverse complement strand
TGAAGAGGACAATACTAACCAATCAAATATCGACAAGCGAGAGGTATTGAGAGATTAAACAGCGCAGTATGTGTGTGTGTGTGTGTGTGTGTGTGTGTGTGTGTGTGTGTGTGTTTGTTTCGCCCCCGATGACACCAATCATTCGCGTTAGTGCGAATACCAGAAGAGGCCGCTGCCAACTGCTTTTTTTTTCTGTCCCTTAATAGGCTTTTGCGAAGCGGAATTCGTCAACTGCGTGTTAAGTGTTGCTGTTGGCTGTAGACGCGTTGTAAAGCGCTTTGAGCACGATTGCCTCCCTCGGCGCATAGTTGAGTCCTGGATAAAAAGGATCTTTACTCACATTCTCTCACCGTACTCAGATGTAGAACTAGTTAGTAATGTTTTCTCCGACCTGTCGTGCCCCGCTCTGCGTGTTAAGTGTTGCTGTTGGCTGCAGACGCGTTGTAAAACGATTTGAGCACGATTGCCTCCCTCGGCGCATAGTTGAGTCCTGGATAAAAAGGATCTTTACTCACATTCTCTCATCGTAGTCAGGTGTAAGACTAATACCTGTCAGTTAGTTTTTTTCTACGTCCGTCTCGTCGCTGTACCCGCTCTGCAGTTAGTGTTGGCTTAGATTAAACGTATTGAGCACGTTATGGATAAGTGGCTATAATAATAATAATAATAATAATAATAGTATAATATAATATATAATAATAATAATATAATATATAATAATAATAATAATAAGTAGTAGTAGTGTAGTATGTAGTAGTAGTAGTTGTAGGATTAGAATTAATCCTTGGTATTTGTACACCCTATGTTATCTACTTGAGTTGCATCCCTGAAAAACGAGTACATGGCGTGACTTTACTAGTGTTTTCTCCGTCCTGTCGTGTCCCGCTCTCCGTGTTAACTGTTGCTGTTGGCTGTAGACGCGATGTAAAGCGCTTTGAGCACGATTGCCTCCCTCGGCGCATAGTTGAGTCCTGGATAAAAAGGATCTTTATTCACATTCTCTCACCGTACTAAGATGTAAGACTAATACAACCTGTCCGTTAGTAGTGATTTCTCCGTCCTGTCGTGTCCCGCTCTGCGTGTTGACTGTTGCTGTTGGCTGTAGACGCGTTGTAAACGTTTGAGCACGATGCTCCTCGGCTAGTTGAGTCCTCATAAAAAGGATTTACTCACATTCTCGCACCGTATCGGTGTAGAATACCTCGTATAGTGATTTCTCCGTCCTCTCGTGTCCCGCTCTGCGTGTTAAGTGTTGCTGTTGGCGCTGAGCCGTTACTGGATTTTGGCTAGATAATAGTATGTATAGTTGTAGTCCGTCAATTAGTAAGTGGATATTAATACATTCTCTAACCGTAAATAGAGTCCGTGGATATGAGCTCGTCGATAGTAGGGATATTACTCGACATCTCTCCGGTACCATCTGTGTGTAATCGTTTTGTGATTTAACGCTTGAGTACGTTAGCGGAAGTGTGTGGTAAGGCTTTGCAGTATAATTAACTGGAATATGTTAATAATATATTAAAGTAATGAGTTGTAGTAGTATTAATTAATATTCAATATCCTGTCTGTTCGCTCGCGCATAGTTGATGTGATTTAACTGACAAACAACCGGTAGCCTTGTGTTGATCATTCTTATTTAAACCTGAGTACAGCGAGAGAGTGTGAGTAAAGAGACTTTTTTCAAGGACTCAACTATCAAGGAATTAATCCTTGGTATTTGTACACCCTATGTTATATTCTTGAGTTGCATCCCTTGAAAACGAGTACATGGCCGTTCCTAGTGTTTTTTTTCATTCCTGTCATGTCTCGCTCCGCGTGTTAAGTGTTGCTTTTGGCTGTAGACGCGTTGTAAAGCGCTTTGAACACGATTGCCTCGCTCGGCGCATAGTTGAGTCCTCGATAAAAAGGGATATTTACTCACATTCTCTCACCGTAATCAGGTGTAAGACTAATACCTGTCCGTTAGTAGTGATTTCTCCGTCCTGTCGTGTCCCGCTCTGCGTGTTAACTGTTGCTGTTGGCTGCAGACGCGTTGTAAAACGATTTGAGCACCATTGCCTCGCTCGGCGCATAGTTGAGTCCTGGATAAAAAGGTTCTTTACTCAATTCTCTCACCGTAATCATGTGTAAGACTAATACCTGTCAG
Source organism: Berghia stephanieae (assembly GCF_034508935.2). Taxonomy (NCBI): domain Eukaryota; kingdom Metazoa; phylum Mollusca; class Gastropoda; order Nudibranchia; family Aeolidiidae; genus Berghia; species Berghia stephanieae. The sequence goes on along the minus strand of NC_088373.1, from coordinate 33,511,746 downwards.
TTAGTAGTGATTTTTCCGTCCTCTCGTGTCCCGCTCTGCGTGTTAACTGTTGCTGTTGGCTGCAGACGCGTTGTAAAACGATTTGAGCACGATTGCCTCGCTCGGCGCATAGTAGAGTCCTCGATAAAAAGGATCTTTACTCACATTCTCGCACCGTACTCGGATGTAGAACTAGTTAGTAATGTTTTCTCCGTTCTGTCGTGTCCCGCTCTGCGTGTTAACTGTTGCTGTTGGCTGCAGACGCGTTGTAAAACGATTTGAGCACGATTGCCGCGCTCGGCGCATAGTTGAGTCCTGGATAAAAAGGTTCTTTACTCACATTCTCTCACCGTAATCAGGTGTAAGACTAATACCTGTCCGTTAGTAGTGATTTCTCCGTCCTCTCGTGTCCCGCTCTGCGTGTTAAGTGTTGTTGCTGTTGTAAAGCGCTTTGAGCACGTTACTGGATATGTTGGGCTAGAATAATAATAATAGTAATAGTAGTAGTAGTAGTAATAATAATAATAATAATAATAATAATAATAATAATAATAATAATAATAATAATAATAATAATAATAATAATAATAATAATAACAACAACAAAGTACTGGGTTCGAGCCTCGTTCGGCGCATAGTTGATGTAATTAACTGACAAACCAACCGGTAGCCATTGTGTTGATCATTTTTATTTAAACACGAGTACAGCGAGAGAGTGTGAGTAAAGAGACTTTTTTCAAGGACTCAACTATCAAGGGAATTAATCCTTGGTATTTGTACACCCTATGTTATATTCTTGAGTTGCATCCCTTGAAAACGAGTACATGGCCGTTCGTTGTGTTTTTTTTTTCATTCCTGTCATGTCTCGCTCCGCGTGTTAAGTGTTGCTGTTGGCTGGGAACCCGTTGTAAAACGCTTTGAGCACGTTTACTGGATATTATCCCGCTCGGCGCATAGTGAGTCTTTGAAAAAATGGTTCTTTACTCACATTCTCTCACCATACTCAAGTGTATAACGAGTATATGGCTTTGGGGTGAAAGGCTTTGAGCAGGTTTACTGGATAATAATAATAAATAATAATAATAATGATAATAATAATAATAATAATAATAATAATAATAATAATAATAATAATAATAATAATAATAATAATAATAATAATAATAATTAATAATAATAATAATAATAATAATAATAATAATAATAATAATAGTAAAAACAACAATAACAAAGTCCTGCGTTCGAGCCTCGCTCGGCGCATAGTTGATGTATGGAAACTGACAAATCAACCGGTAGCCGTTGTGTTGATCAAAATTCAAGGAATGCAGTATTCAACGGATGCAACTCAAGAATATACCAAGGATTAATTGCAGTTTGCGAATGAATGAATGAATACATTTAAAAAAACAACAGAATTGGCAGCAGCTTCTTATGGTTCACACTATTATGTTATGACGATCGACCCAATCAGCAAAGTCCGGTCCGCATTCGTGCACCGTCGCGCCTGGTAGCATCGTCACAGCACACCTTTCGACTAGATGCTCTGCCGTTTCGGGTTCTTGTCCACAGCGTGGACATATTGGACTGGAAGTTAGACACCACTGATGTAACGCACCGGCCGTTAGGCAGCTCCTCGACCGGAGCCGATTCGCAGCTACCCAGTGTCTCCCCTTACTGGTATCAAAGCCTGGCAACTTCTCACCAAGCTTAGAGGAGTGTAGGTCCCCGCCCCCACGAGGGATTGAATTCGTCCAAACCAACTTCCATCTCGTATGTGCAGCTCTGTCCGTAGTCAGGGATTCTGCGTACAAGGGTTGCCGGGACTTATTTCGGCTCGAAACGGGGGCACCGTTCATTATGCGCATGAGAGGGGTATCCCCATTCCCTCTCTCTTTGATCTTACTCAGCCAGTTTCCCGTAATGGTCTCCCTCCGGACATCGGGGGGCTGGATTGCTGCCATTATCGGGCCCCATTCTCTAGGGGTTGTTGCTAGCGTTCCCGACACTATGTGCATCGACTTGCGAAGTTTTACATCCACCTTCTCAACGTTTCTGCTTCTACCCCACACTGGAGCGCAATACTCCGCGGTGGAATAGCATAGTGCCAGGGCGGATGTTCTCAGGAGCGCTTGGCTAGCGCCCCAAGTCGATCCCGCCAGCTTCCTCAGAAGACTGTTGCGTTTCTCTATCTTCCGGGCAACCCCTTCGAGATGAACCCGATAGGTAAGGCTGCGATCCAACGTCACCCCTAAATATTTTGGACGCGGCTCATATGGGAGTGGCTGGTCCCCGACTAGGACATTCAGTTTACGGGTGTGCCAACCACTGCATAAGTGAAATGCAGTGGCCACGGTTTTTGAAGTGTTCATCTTCAGGTACCACTTGTCAAAGTAGGATTTGAGTCTGGTGACGTCCTCGCTGAGTACGCTCTCGAGACGGGTCCACACTTTACTCTGAGTAACGAGTGCCCAGTCGTCTGCGTATCCCAGCCTCAGGGAGGAAGTGTTCGGCATATCGCTAATGTAGACGTTAAACAACATTGGCTCAAGTATCGACCCCTGAGGGCCCCCATTCTTCAATTTCCTTACTTTGCTCGTGACGCCTCCCAGCGCGACGTGGAATTGCCTTTCCCTAAGATCGAAGAGAACAACTTCAAGGTCTTTTTGCACCTTATGATTTTTGCAAGTTTGAGCATTAACCCATCGCACCAGACCGTATCGTACGCCGCTGATAGGTCTATAAACACAGCACCTGTTTGCTGTTTTCTCTCAAACCCGTGCTCAATATGCTCTGTAAGGGCAATGACCTGCTCCGTGGTGCACCTCCCTTCCCTGAAGCCTGCCTGCTCAGGTGGCAGGGCAGCGTCTAGGACCGGCCCCCATCGGTTTAATAGAACACGCTCCAACAATTTGTAAAGACAGCTCAGCAGCGATATGGGTCTGTAACTGTCTGCCTCCTTCGCCGGCTTCCCTGGCTTCAGGATGGCAACTATCTTCGCGTGCTTCCACACTTGTGGAAGCTGTCCTTTTGCAAGGACGTCAGACATTGCCTCTGCTAGCCAGGCCCGTGCCCTGGGGCCCAGATGCGTCACCATATCGGGATATACACCATCTATCCCTGCTGCTTTGCCGTTCTTTACTTCGCTAATGGCTGCACCCACTTCTCGGGGACTGAACGGGGCCGTCCAGTCCGACTCCTCCGCAGGTAGCGAGTCCAAAATCGTACGGTACGCCTTGCGGACACCGCGCTCAAAAGCCTGATTAGGGACCCGCTTACTACGGTTCTTAATATTCTTGGCAATTGTGTCTGCCTCGCATTCAGGTGCAGCCTTCGCGAAATTCCGATCTGGGTCCAATTTCTTTATCAAACGCCAAGCGTGGCGGCTGGAGTGTGTAAAGTCGAGACTTTCCACGGTCTCCTGCCACCGTTGCTTCCTTCCCTCTGCCAGAGACTGAAGTAGTCTATCGGCTGTGTCCTGGGACTGGGTCTGCTGGTACTCTCGGTACAGCTCTTCCGACTCTGCTGTCCAGCAAGGGGTGTAAAATTTCCGCTTGCCCCGTGGAATAGAGCGTTGAGCGCTCTTAACCAGTAGCCTACTAAATCTGGTTATATTCTTGGACTTGGGAGGAATGGCAGGGCAGACCTGCTCGATATAGGAACTGAATTCCTCCCAGTCAGCCTTCCTGAAATTCCATCTGCAAAGTGGGAGAGACTGCACCCTCGGTATTGTCACCCCAGCTGTGACAAGAACCGGCCTGTGATGGCTATGCGGAAAATCCCCGAGGACTGTCCGCTTCACCTGCAGCGGTTCACCGTTCGCGCCTTTCGTTACGAGGGTGAGGTCTGGAGTATACTCCTTCTTATGGCGGGTACCCCGGAAGGTACCCTTGGCTGTAGGATCGTACACTAGGTGTAGATCATTACAGTCCATCCATGACCGGAGTTGTCTTCCTGCCTCGTTGCAGTCTCGGTAGCCCCATTCGTGATGGTGGCTATTAAAGTCTCCCAGACAGATGGAAGGATGGCTGACCACCGTTACCGGTGGTGTAGTCCAAGTCGCTCTAGGTGGTTTGTAAATATTATGCAAACACAGTCCACCTACTTCCACGGAAATTCGGTTCACCCCATTGCTGTCCGTTACGCTCTCAATGACCCTTACTTTCGATGGCTCTTTAGCGTAAACGCTAACCCCTCCTTTGAGCCTCGAGGTGTCCTCGCGTTGGACCACCGTATAGCCTGGGATCTGGAATCGGGAAGATTGCGCGCCTGAATAAAGGTGGGTCTCCTGTAACAGGAGGATATCTACGCAATGAACGGCCAATAGCTTTGATAAAAGCTCATTTTTTGCCATACTCTGGCTCTCGACGTTCAGGGACAATATACGCGTCAGCTCGCCATCCCCGCCGTCGCATTTTCCGATCGGCAGGCCGCGAATCGATTGATGCATGGGACGTTTGCTTTTTTCTCGGACGTGCCGACGACCCTGGCAACACGAACGCAGTATTATTTGGCTAGGCGGCAGACCGCTTCGCCATTGATGGGACTGATTGGGACTCGACATAAGGACAATAGTGTGGCCCCCGGGATAGGGCTGCTTCGGGCACCGGGTTTGGATCAAATTTAGTCACACACCGGGGCGAGCAGCTCATGTGGCTCGTTGGCTCGATACCCGGGATGGTCTCGTGACGGTCGACCGGGATTTACACCTTTGCCCTCCCGTGTGCCTCAAGCCCCCTCACCAACTGCAAGGTAAAGATCCACGAGGGGGAACCTGTTGGCGAATTGCGCTCAACAGAAGCCTATTGAGGGAGAAAAAGAAATGCGCGGAATGCCGATAGATGCGCAGCGAGCGAATGTTAGAAAATGCACTTGGCGAACTACAGATGCCTGTTAGGGGACAAAAAAAAAGGAGAAAAAAGTGCCTCTGGACGGAGGAGAAAAAAAAAACCAAAAAAAGGATCTCAGCTCGATAAGGTCTGATTTCACCAAGCCCGTTCCCTGGGCTGTTTTCTTCGACGGAACTATAGGTCACAACTAGTCTCGCCGTTCTTCACTCGACCGATCGTTCTCGCCATCTTTCCCGGGGTCTCTTGGTTACCTCTTCGGTACCGTTAGGTGCGCGCGCTTCTCCGACTTCCGTCGCCTGCCTGCCTCGGGTATTCAACCATCCTTTGTCACCAGCTCGGGGTCTGTGGGGGGAGGCGCTACCGTTAGGTCCCGAGATGGTTCACGACAGAATCTCATTTCTCTCTCCCCCTTCCTTCCTTCCAACCGTTCTCTCCAACTGTTTCGCCTGTGAATGGGAGGCGCTAGAACACCTCTGTTACCTCCCGACATTGTCACCCGCCCGATGAGTGACCCTTTTGGTTACCGTTTCGTGGGCACGCTTGTTTGACTTCGGGCACCTGCCTGCATCAGGTATTCTTTGTCACCAGCTCTAAGTCTGAACCCCGTACGCCTCCTACCTTCTAGAAGACGCCGAGTCTATGTTCACGACAGAATCTCATTTCTCTCTCCCCTTCTTTCCTTCCAACCGTTCTCTCCAACTGTTTCGCCTGTGAATGGGAGGCGCTAGAACACCTCTGTTACCTCCCGACATTGTCACCCGCCCGATGAGTGACCCTTTTGGTTTCCGTTTCTAGGGCACGCTTGTCCGACTTCGGGCACCTGCCTGCATCAGGTATTCTTTGTCACCAGCTCTAAGTCTGAACCCCGTACGCCTCCTACCTTCTAGAAGACGCCGAGTATATGTTCACGACAGAATCTCATTTCTCCCCCTTCCTTCCTTCCAACCGTTCTCACCAACTGTTTCGCCTGTGAGGGGAGGCGCTAGAACACTACTGGTACCTCCTGACATTGCCACCCGCGGGAACGCTTTTAACACTCCACCAAGCGAGTACAGGGCCCTAACCGGAAGGGCCCCGAAGTTCAAAAGCGGTCGGCAATGGGGAGGTCCCAGGTGCGATCATAGGTGGTGGGTTTATTTCATTCAAATACGCTCCGTAGAGGAAATGCGCTCGACCAAAGTTTTTTCCCTCGGCTCTCGGAGGGCTTACCGCGGGAGCGTCCCAGCGCTAGAGTCCTTCTCGGCCGTAGCGAGAGCTTCTTCACCCAGGGACGCCCGTGCGGTAAAGCCTCCAATCTTTTTTTTTTTGTTTGTTTGTTTGTTGCTTTAGGTCTCTTCCAACACAATTGAGGTTATATGAGAGACCGCTGAAACAAAAAAAACAAGCAATCTAACAAAAATAGTACAAATGTAAATCAAAATCATAATCTTAAGATATCATAAGCTAAATTATAAATAACCAAGAACAAACAGGCAGAAGATTTACAGAAAAAAAATATCCCCTGTCAAAAATACAATCACAAACCAAAGAAGCAGGATAGGCTAGTAAAGAGAAGAAGAAACGACATCACTATCGGATCGGACACCCATGCGAACATCATAGGTATATGATTCAAGGGTGATGCTCCCATCCAACCACCCACTAAAAAGCCTCCAATCGACGAGGCGATAAAATCGTATGAATAAAGCTCCCAAACCGGGATTTGAACCCCGGCACGGTTGGCCGACACGTGGCCCAACTCGGTCGAGCCCGAGTCGTCGATCGCCCGACTCTAGCGAAGTAGCGGGAACGCTTTTAACACTCCACCAAGCGAGTACAGGGCCCTAACCGGAAGGGCCCCGAAGTTCAAAAACGGTCGGCAATGGGGAGGTCCCAGGTGCGATCATAGGTGGTGGGTTTATTTCATTCAAATACGCTCCGTAGAGGAAATGCGCTCGACCAAAGTTTTTTCCCTCGGCTCTCCCAGGGCTTACCGGGGGAGCGTCCCAGCGCTAGAGTCCTTCTCGGCCGTAGCGAGAGCTTCTTCACCCAGGGACGCCCGTGCGGTAAAGCCTCGAATCGACGAGGCGATAAAATTGTATGAATAAAGCTCCCAAACCGGGATTTGAACCCCGGCACGGTTGGCCGACACGTGGCCCAACTCTGTAAAGTATGCGCGAACGAGGATCGAACCCAAGACCTTATAAATTATTATTATTATTATTATTATTATTATTATTATTATTATTATTATTATTATTATTATTATTATTATTATTATTATTATTATTATTATTATTATTATTATTATTATTATTATTATTATTATTATTATTATTATTATTATTATTATTATTATTATTAATGTTGTTCTTATGTGGGGATGTGAGTAAAGAGGCTTTTTATCGAGTACTCAATTATGCGCCGAGCCAGGCAATCGTGCTCAAAGAGCTTTACAACGCGTCTACAGCCAACAGCAACACTTAACGTGCAGAGCGGGACACGACAGAAAGGGGAAAACACTACTAACGGCCAAGTATTCGTTTTACATCTGATGACGGGGAGAGAATGCGAGTAAAGAACCTTTTTATCGGGTACTCAACTATGCGCCGAGCCAGGCAATCGTGCTCAAAGCGCTTTAAAACGCGTCTACAGCCAACAGCAACACTTAACGTGCAGAGCGGGACACGACAGAACCGAGAAAACACTACGAACGGCCAGGTATTCGTTTTTCATCTGATTACTGGGAGAGAATGTTAGTAAAGAACCTTTTTATCGAGTACTCAACTATGCGCCGAGCGAGGCAATCGTGCTCAAATCGTTTTACAACGCTTCTGCAGCCAACAGCAACACTTAACGTGCAGAGCGGGACACGACAGGACGGAGAAAACATTACTAACGGCCAGGTATTCGTTTTACATCTGATGACGGGGAGAGAATGTGAGTAAAAAACCTTTTTATCGGGTACTCAACTATGCGCCGAGCCAGGCAATCGTGCTCAAAGCTCTTTACAACGCGTCTACAGCCAACAGCAACACTCTAACGTGCAGAGCGGGACACGACAGAAAGGAGAAAACACTACTAACGCCAGGTATTCGTTTTACATCTGATGACGGGGAGAGAATGTGAGTAAAGAACCTTTTTATCGAGTACTCAACTATGCGCCGAGCCAGGCAAACGTGCTCAAAGCGCTTTACAACGCGTCTACAGCCAACAGCAACACTTAGCGTGCGGAGCGGGACACGACAGAACGGAGAAAACATTACTAACTAGTTCTACATCCGAGTACGGTGAGAGAATGTGATTAAAGAACCTTTTTATCGAGGACTCAACTATGCGCCGACCGGGACAATATCCAGTAAACGTGCTAAAAGCGCTTTACAACGGGTTCCCAGCCAACAGCAACACTTAACACGCGGAGCGACCATGACAGGACGGAAAAAAAAAACCCACTTGTAACGGCCATGTACTCGTTTTCAAGGGATGCAACTCAAGAATATAACATAGGGTGTACAAATTCTAAGGATTAATTCCCTTGACCTACTACTACTATTATTATTATTATTATTATTATTATTATTATTATTATTATTATTATTATTATTATTATCATTATCATTATCAATTATTATTATTATTATTATTATTATTATTATTATTATTATTATTATTATTATTATTATTATTATTGTTATTATTGTTATTATTATTTTTATTTTACGAATCGGGTCTGGCAAATTTAAAATATACTTTCCGATAGAGAAAACGCTGTTGACGGCCAGGTACTCATTCTCCACTCGAGTAGGGTGAGAGAATGTGAGTAAAATGCCTTTGAAAAATGTGCACGCTGCGCTACTTTTGACTTTGCGCGCGCATTATTATTGACTTTCAATCGCCTTTTAGAATCATTGCATGCTTAAAAACGGACTTAGGCACGATAGTAGTTTGATTTTTGAAAACTTTCCTTCTTAGCCGCCTGCGAAGCCGATTTCGCAACTGCATTTTAAAAAACATTTGACTTGCACGCGCAGTTTTATGGACCCTCATCGCCTATTTGGCGCACTCAACGATGGGTTCCCGACGATTGGTCTGGCGACATTGTCCTATCACTATATTTAAAATTTATCCTCTCCATAGCGGAAATGCGTCCTACAAATGTATACTGTTATCCTCTACGACACTGCCACCATTCGAACCACGTTCACGACCAATTACTGCCGGAAATCAAATCCGGCTGCCACGATTATAAAAACTGTTTAGCACTAAAGTGTCCGAGCTCTGTCCGAGGAATCGTTGTTTAAAATCATTCTTTCGTTGCCTAGCGTAAATGCGCGCGACCAAATACGTTAAAGAATTGATCTCACCACTCCTATTTGGCGCCTCAACGATGAGTTCACTCGTTGTATAAAATCCAATTTGTCCGAGGATTTTTTAAAAATTATCCTCTCCATAGGCGGAAATGCGTCCTACGAGTAGATATGCTATCCCCCAACGACGTCGCCCACCCTTCGTTCAGACAAAACTACGTTCACGATCTATAAAGCCGGAAAACAAATTCGCCATGCCAGGAGTATTAAAACTGTTTGGCCCTAAATTGTCCTAACCCTAACCCTAACCCTAACCCTAACCCATAGCTGCAAATGCTCTTATGAAGAGTAGAATGTATGTAGATATAATTGAATGAATTAAGGAAGAAAGTTGGACTTGGAAAAGAAAACAAAATTAACCCACAAAGGCCTGATAAACACACACACACACACACACACACACCACACACACACTGACACACATACACGAAATGAGAATTGAGACATAATTCGTGGCAATGCTTTCGGAGAAATGAGCTTCCCCATTCTTCTTGTATTCCACTCATCAGGGCAAATTGAGCCAAGTTTCATGTCATACCGTACAGGTTGGTTTTAAGGTTTCCTTTTTCCTTTTTGTTGTTGTTGTTGTTGTTGTTGTTGTTTGTTGTTGTTGTTGTTGTTGCGGTTCTTTTCTTCTTCTTCTTCTTCTCTTTCTTCTTCTTCTTTTCTTCTTCCTTCTTCTTCTTCTTCTTTCTTCTTCTTCTTCTTCTTCTTCTTCTTCTTCTTCTTCTTCTTCTTCTTCTTCTTCTTCTTCTTCTTCTTCTTCTTCTTCTTCTTCTTTCTTCTTCTTCTTCTTCTTCTTCTTCTTCTTCTTCTCTTCTTCTTCTTCTTCTTCTTCTTCTTCTTCTTCTTCTTCTTCTTCTTTTCTTCTTCTTCTTCTTCTTCTTCTTTTCTTCTTTTTTATTATTATTATTATTATTATTATTATTATTATTATTATATTATTTTATTATTATTATTAATATTATTATTATATTATTAATTATATATTATTATTATTATTATTATTATTATTATTATTATTATTATTATTATTATTATTATTATTATTCTTATTATTATTATTATTATTATTATTATTATTATTATTATTATTATTATTATTATTATTATTATTATTATTGTTATTATTATTATTATTATTATTATTATTATTATTATTATTATTATTGAACGTATTGCTGTTATTACGATTGTTGTATCTTTGTGTGGTGTATCAGTTTATTTTTTCGTTCCATTTACCTTTTTTCTTCCACTTTCATGTATGTTGGCATCAAATTGTTGATTTATTGGCGAAAGCCTAAGATTGAATAAACTTTGAAACTTTAAAACTCTCACGAAACTATAGCTCGCATACACAGACCTCGGATGCAATGGTTACTCGGCTACCACTGTAAATTTAAAATTATAATTCTGTCGCCTAAGTAATTAAGCTAAATTATGCATGTCTATAACGGGGTAATATATCTTGGAACACGGTGACATCAGGGGTGTGGGTTGCAAGTTTAGTATGCAGTTGCGATTCAAAAAATACCAAAGAAGAAGAAGAAAAAAGGAGCTTTATATAGCGCACTCTCCACTAAATATGTTCAAAGCGGTTTACAAGGGGTCCCTGGTCAACAGCAACATTTAACATGTAGGACGGGACATGCCGCCTGTTAGGCGGTATTACAAGTTTTCGGACAAAGACACCGCTGTTAACGGCCATGTACTCATTTACACCTGGCTACGGTGAGAGAATGTGAGTAAAGAGACTTTTCCAAGGACTCACTATTGCGCCGATCTCGAGGTTCGAACCCAGACACCACTAGACCACATAGCCGCACAGGAGAGGAAAGCTTACGCAATGGAAATGGGGTGGGTTTGCGAATTGCAGTCATTGTCTGTTTTAAGTCCTACATGAGACGTGTGGATTATTTACTCGTCGATTTGTATTTTTAGAAATGTATTTTTGTTTTTGTGAACTTCAATACATCTTTCCAAGAAACATTGATAAGGTAAAAATAGCATTTCTTGTACCCTTGTCAGGGACAAATCCAAACGGAGTTCTTGATATCTCTGGTTTTAGACTTTTCCTCATTCTGCTCATCAGTGCTCCAAAGACATTTTTTGTGAAGAGTAAAGGTAGACCAAGAAAAACATATTTGAATAGATTGAACAGCTGGGTGACAAAGAAAGAGTAGAGTAATATACGATTTAAGGTTATCTGAACACAGAGAGGAATGGCGTACAATGATTACCGATGTCTGGCACAGACTTGGTACTTGCAGAAGAAGTTTTTTTTATTGTTTGTTTGTTGTTGTTTTGTTGTTGTTGTTGTTGTTGTTGTTGTTGGTTGAAGAAAAGTTTTGAACATCGCCCAATAATTCAACTTTGGTCCCCACACAGCGAGACTCTAGCCCTGAACCTATAAGGTCACAGCCAGAATCTCATACATCCCGACCTCCAAGCCACAATGATAAAATTAAAGTAAACAATGTCTTCATTGCAGCGATGTGGTCATGTGTAATGGAAAGTCTTGGGTTTGAGACTCGCTGGGTACAGAATAGAGTCCTTGGAAAGGGCTCTTACTCACATTCTCTCACCATACGCAGGCGTTAAATGAGTACATGACCGTTAATAGCGCTATCTCTTCTAGTCGACCTTTTAGTTCTGTTCATAGCACGGTCTACAACCTCATGGCACCGTTTTAAAGAGACAAGCTATGCGCCAATCAATCGAGTCTTCTCAATTGAATTTCAGGAAAGTGGTCTGAGAAAAACGTTTTTAAAATATGATACACAATCTGAGGCGGAAAATGGACTGGGCGGCTGGAGACGGATGTTGAGAAGGAGGGAATTAATGGTAAGCAGATCGAAGACAATTTGTCAATCGGACAGCATAAAGCAAGACTACCAATAAATATAGCAATGTTATTTAGACCAGAGGCAGCAGCTACAACAAAGAAACAAATTAAAGAAGTTGAGGTGGCGGAAATAGAGATGTTGAGATGGTCACTTGGCTGGATATGAAATGATAAGTGAGAAATGAACGTATTCCAAGGCTGACTGAAGTGAAGAATGTATCAATAAAGATGTGTGAAATCGTTGGGACATGTTAAGAGACGAGAGAGGGAATACGTGGAAAGGAAAGATTGGACTTACAATTAGAGGAAAAGAGAAAACAGGAATGCCCGAAGAGGGTACGATATGAAAGGACTGGACCTGGAGGAAGATGATGCTATGAACAGAGATGCATGGAGATGTGATATTCATTATGGCAACCATACAAAAAGCGGAATTATCTGAAAGAAGAAAAAGGTCTGAGAAAAAAACAATACATAATTAATATTAAGATAACAGATGAAGCGTTTGATCCCAACCATTACCTCATCCCTATGTGTCTAGGCGTCTATGTATCTACGTGTCTAGGCGTCTATGCATCTACGTGTCAAGGCGTCTATGTATCGATGTGTCTAGGTTTCTATGTATCTATGTGTCAAGGCGTCTATGTATCTATGTGTCTAGGTGTCTATGTATCTATGTGTCTAGGTGTCTATGTATCTATGTGTCTAGGTGTCTATGTATCTATGTGTCTAGGCGTCTATGGATCTACTTGTCTAGGTGTCTATGTATCTATGTGTCTTGGCGTCTATGTGTCTACGTGTCTAGGTGTCTATGTATCTATGTGTCTAGGCGTCTATGTATCTACGTGTCTAAGTGTCTATGTATCTATGTGTCTAGGCGTCTATGTATCTATTTGTCTAGGCGTCTATGTATCTATGCGTCTAGGTGTCTATGTATCTATGTGTCTAGGCGTCTATCGATCTACGTGTCTAGGCGTCTATGTATCTATGTGTCTAGGAGTCTATGTATCTATGTGTCTAGGCGTCTATGGATCTACGTGTCTAGGCGTCTATGTATCTATGCGTCTAGGTGTCTATGTATCTATGCGTCTAGGCGTCTATGTATCTATGTTTCTAGGTGTCTATGTATCTATGTGTCTAGGCGTCTATGTATCTATCTGTTCAGGCGTCTATGTATCTACGTGTCTAGGCGTCTATGTATCTACGTGTCTAGGCGTCTATGTATCTATGTGTCTGGCGTCTATGTATCTATGTGACTGGCGTCTATGTATCTACGTGTCTCGGCGTCTATGTATGTACGTGTCTAGGCGTCTATGTATCTACGTGTCTAGGTGTCTATGTATCTATGTGTCTGGTGTCTATGTATCTATGTGTCTGGCGTCTATGTATCTATGTGTCTAGGCGTCTATGTATCTACGTGTCTAGGCGTCTATGTATCTATGTGTCTAGGCGTCTATGTATCTACGTGTGTAGGCGTCTATGTATCTACGTGTCTAGGCGTCTATGTATCTACGTGTCTAGGCGTCTATGTATCTATGTGTCTAGGTGTCTATGTATCTACGTGTATCTATGTGTATACATGTCTACTTTTCTACCTATATACATGTCTATCGATCTACTTTTCTACTTACCGATAATTGAACACTTGGCACACGCACACACGGAATAAACGGTCTTGTTTGAAAACAATAATATTTAAAATTAACACAACACAAAGTAGGCAGTTGCTAACACGACCCTCCAACAAGGTAATAATGAAGAATTGTCTTTTGAAGAGCTTATATCGTGTTATCTCCTGTTTGTTCGTGACCAATTTATGTGAATTTTACTAGGTCTATATAACTTATTATACAAAATTACGTAAGTAAATAGGTCAGTCACTTAAAACGGGACCTTAGTTTGTCTGAACAATTGGAAATAAAATTATCTTCCTTTATTTATTACACACTCACTCATTCCTTTATTTATTACACGCTCACCCATTCCTTTATTTGTTACACGCTCACTCATTCCTTTATTTATCGCACGCTCACTCATTCCTTTAATTATTACACGCTCACTCATTCATTTTTTTATCACACACTCACTCATTACTTTATTTATGACACACTGACTCATTCCTTTATTTATCACACACTCACTCATTACTTTATTTATGACACACTGACTCATTCCTTTATTTATCACACACTCACTCATTACTTTATTTATGACACACTGACTCATTCCTTTATTTATCACACACTCACTCATTACTTTATTTATGACACACTGACTCATTCCTTTATTTATCACACACTCACTCATTACTTTATTTATGACACACTGACTCATTCCTTTATTTATCACACACTCACTCATTACTTTATTTATGACACACTGACTCATTCCTTTATTTATCACACACTCACTCATTCCTTTAATTATTACACACTGACTCATTCCTTTATTTATCACACACTCACTCATTACTTTATTTATGACACACTGACTCATTCCTTTATTTATCACACACTCACTCATTACTTTATTTATGACACACTGACTCATTCCTTTATTTATCACACACTCACTCATTACTTTATTTATGACACACTGACTCATTCCTTTATTTATCACACACTCACTCATTACTTTATTTATGACACATGACTCAATCCTTTATTTATCACACACTCACTCATTACTTTATTTATGACACACTGACTCATTCCTTTATTTATCACACACTCACTCATTACTTTATTTATGACACACTGACTCATTCCTTTATTTATCACACACTCACTCATTACTTTATTTATGACACACTGACTCATTCCTTTATTTATCACACACTCACTCATTACTTTATTTATGACACACTGACTCATTCCTTTATTTATCACACACTCACTCATTCCTTTAATTATTACACACTGACTCATTCCTTTATTTATCACACACTCACTCATTACTTTATTTATGACACACTGACTCATTCCTTTATTTATCACACACTCACTCATTACTTTATTTATGACACACTGACTCATTCCTTTATTTATCACACACTCACTCATTACTTTATTTATGACACACTGACTCATTCCTTTATTTATCACACACTCACTCATTACTTTATTTATGACACACTGACTCATTCCTTTATTTATCACACACTCACTCATTACTTTATTTATGACACACTGACTCATTCCTTTATTTATCACACACTCACTCATTACTTTATTTATGACACACTGACTCATTCCTTTATTTATCACACACTCACTCATTACTTTATTTATGACACACTGACTCATTCCTTTATTTATCACACACTCACTCATTACTTTATTTATGACACACTGACTCATTCCTTTATTTATCACACACTCACTCATTCCTTTAATTATTACACACTGACTCATTCCTTTATTTATCACACACTCACTCATTACTTTATTTATGACACACTGACTCATTCCTTTATTTATCACACACTCACTCATTACTTTATTTATGACACACTGACTCATTCCTTTATTTATCACACACTCACTCATTCCGTAATTTATTTCACGCTCACCCATTCCTTTATTTATTATACACTCACTCATTCTTTATTTATTGCACACTCACTAATTCCTTTATTTGTTACACACTCAATCATTCCTTTATTTGTTACACACTCACTCATTCCTTTATTTGTTACACACTCACTCATTCCTTTTTTTGTCACACACTCACTCATTCCTTTTTTTGTCACACACTCACTCATTCCTTTATTTATCACACAGTCACTCATTCCTTTAATTATTACACACTCACTCATTCCTTTATTTATCACACACTCACTTATTCATTTATTTTCACATACTTACTCATTCCTTTATTTGTTACACGCTCACTAATTCCTTTATTTATCATACGCTCACTCATTCCTTTATTTATTACACGCTCACTCATTCATTTATTTATCACACACTCACTCATTACTTTATTTATGACACACTGACTCATTCCTTTATTTATCACACACTCACTCATTCCTTTATTTATTACACACTCATCATCATCATTGCCTTTTTCACCCTGGGTCAGGGTATAGGCCACAGACAAACAGTTTCCATCCTTCTCTATCCTGAGCCAACTTTTTTATCTCATTCCAGGTCTTACCACTTCTCTGTATATCAGCTTCTTTAATTCTTCTCCATGTTCCTCGTGGCCTTCCCCTTGATCTTCTGCCCTGAGGGTTCCAGTCCAATACTTTCTTTGTTATAGTTGAGTCATTCTTTCTAAGCGTGTGTCCAATCCACCTCCATCGTCTTCTTCCTATTTCCTCTCCCACTGGTTTCTGCTGTGTTCTTTTCCATACTTCTTCATTTTTTATTCTATCCATCCATTTTATTCTGAGTAGCTTACGCATGCACCTGTTTACGAAAATCTGTACCCTCATTATACATGCCTGTGATGCGTTCCAAGTTTCACATCCATACAGTAGGACAGACTTCACGTTTGAGTTGAAAAGTCTTAGCTTTAGTCGAAGGGAAATATCTTTAGTTCTCCAAACTCTGTTCAAAGATGTAAATGCAGCCTGTGCCTTTCCTATTCGTGCTTTCACCTCTGCTTCCGTGCCTCCATCCTTGTCAATTATACTTCCGAGATAGCAGAAAGTGTCTATATCTTCGAGTTCCTGATCTTTTACTTTGATCTGCTCCCCTTGACGCGTACCTATCCTCAAGACCTTTTACTTTGCAGGGTGAATTCTTAGACCAATTGATTCCGAGAGGCTGTTTATAATTGTGGTTTTTGCTTGCATCTGGTCCTGGGTGTGGGACAAAAGAGCCAGATCATCTGCAAAATCCAGATCATCCAACTGTGTCCAGGGGGTCCACTGTATCCCATTTCTTCTCCCTTTGGAGGTTTCCTTCATTAGCCAATCAATGGCAAGAATGAACAGGAATGGAGAGAGCAAGCATCCCTGCTTGACACCAGTCTTAATTTCAAAGCTGTCAGTAAGCTGGTCTTCATGTACAACCCTGCAACTTGATCCTTCATACATTTCCTTAATGAGGTTTACTATCTTTTCAGGGAGTCCATAATGTGCCAGAACTTTCCACAATGTTTCTCTGTCAATACTGTCGAAAGCCTTCTCGTAATCCAGGAAGTTGACAATAAGAGGAGAGTTCCATTCTATAGACTGTTCCACTATGACTCGCAGAGAGGCAATCTGGTCGGTGGTTGAACGGTTTTTCCGAAAACCTGCCTGTTCGTCCCGCAGTTTAGCATCTGTTGCATTCTTAATTCTCTCTAAAATAATTCGGTTGAAAACCTTTCCTGGGATAGAAAGAAGAGTGATGCCTCGATAATTATTACAATTACTGAGGTCCCCTTTCTTTGGAAGCTTGATAAGATGTCCTTCCTTCCAATCCTTTGGGAATATCCCGTCATTCCAGATTCTCTCAAATAGTGAGTGCAGGGCCTCAGCATTTCTTTCCGCATCAACTTTTAGAGCCTCCGGTGGAATCTGGTCTGGTCCAGCAGCTTTCCCCCTTTTCATCTTATTAATGGCACCCACAATCTCTGCTATCGATGGTGGATCACAGCTAATTGGTAGCTCAATCCTTGCAGGCAAAATTTCTGGCTGGTTGTCTGGTGTTGGTCTGTTCAGAAGGCAGTTGAAATGTTCCCTCCATCGTTCAGATTGAGCCTCTTTTCCAAAAATAGTTTTCCCATCTTTGTCTTTGACTGGTATCTCTGGTTTCCCATATTTTCCAGCAAGTGTCTTGGTAGTTTGATAAAGGATCCTCATGTGTCCTCCAGTCGCTGCTGCTTCTGCTTTCTCTGCAAGTCTGTTCATGAATGCTTCCTTGTCTTTCTTCACAGATCTTTTGACTTCCTTAGCTATGGCTCGATACTGCTCTTGTGCATCCAGTCTTGAAGCCCTTGTTCGGCTTGCATTCACTTGTTCCTTCCTTGTTCTCCTCTTTTCAATAAGGTCCAATGTGGTTGGACTTATCCATTCTTTATGTTCCGATTTCTTTACCCCCAATACCTCGTGGCAAGTTGTTATGTAGACTTCCTTGATCTTTGCCCAATGTGACTCTACATCTATGTCCTCCTCGAGCTCAGTAAGAGGTTGGAATCTATTACTCAATTGTAGTTTGAATTCCTCATTCTTTTCCCCATCAAGTCCATTCACCTCGAATTTTTTTCTTGTATGTGATCTGGTCCCATGTTTTCTGAGTCGGAGCTTAAGCTTTGCCAATAGCAGGTGGTGGTCTGATCCAACATCTGCCCCTCTCCGTACTGTCACATCTTCCAATGAACGTCTGAATCTACGAGAGATACAAAAATGATCAATCTGATTCTCTGTCACACCATCTGGTGAGACCCAAGTTGCTTTGTGGATCCTCTTATGGGGGAACACTGATCCTCCAATCACCAAACTGTTGAATGCACAGAAATTTGCAAATCTCTCACCATTATCGTTCATTTCTCCCATGCCATGACGTCCCATGATACCTTCATAACCTACGTTATCCTGTCCCACTTTTGCATTAGCATCTCCCATCAATATGTTGATGTCTTTCCTTGGCAACTTGTCAATGACTTGTTGTACACACTCACTCATTCCTTTATTTACACTCTTGACTAATTCAGACTCACTCACTTACTCGCTCACTCTCAACACGCACATGCTCATTTACTAACTTACTCACTCACTAACTCCTTTATTTACTATTCTTTCAAGTTTTACTAACTTACTCACTCTCTTACTCACGTAGTGATTTCCTTACTTACTTATGTACTCTCCAACTCATTTACTTACTCACTCACTCAATTTTTACTAAGTCACTCACTCTCTGACTCTTTTACTCACTTCCTGATTTCCTTAACTACATATGTACTCACTCACTCATTTACTTACCTACTCCATCATTCACCCATTTACTTTTTTCACTCACGCACACACTTACTCAAATCTTTTATTCATTGAGTCACGTATTCACTCACTTAATAACTGAGCCATTCATTAAATCGCTCAATCACTCACTAACTCTTTCACTTTGCTCTCTCATTCAAACACCGACTCTTTCACTTTACTCTCTCACTCAATAAATCACTAACTCTTTCACTGTGCTCTCTCATTCAAACACTCATTAACTCTTGAATTATGGCATTCATACGCCCAATCACACACACTGTCATTATTCACTCACACACACAGACACACACACACACACACACACCTATTATTCACCCACCCACCCACACACTCACTCACACACACACACACAACCACTCACATACATTGTCTTTCATTTACTCACCAATATACACTATAATTATTCATGCACGCACACAAACAAACACGCACACA
The DNA here is from genome assembly GCF_034508935.2 of Berghia stephanieae. NCBI lineage: Eukaryota > Metazoa > Mollusca > Gastropoda > Nudibranchia > Aeolidiidae > Berghia > Berghia stephanieae. The sequence goes on along the minus strand of NC_088373.1, from coordinate 33,492,360 downwards.
TAGACAAACAGACATGCAGACACACATACGCACACACATACAGTCAATCATTAACACACTCACTCGATAACTAGATCGAACAATTACTGGTCGGGGTGACAATCATTGAGCATGGACTGCTGAAAGTTAAGATTTATTTCATGGCTTTCGTTAATATATATATATATATATATATATATATATATATATATATATATATATATATATATATATATATATATATATATATATATTATTTTAATATTTACCACAATGTTAGTAAATATTAAAATAATAATTCGCTCTATTGCTATATGTCGAGCACTATTCGTACCATTTGTATCAAACACGATTATATATATATATATATGTGTGTGTGTGTGTGTGTGTGTGTGTGTGTGTGTGCAATTGTGTCTATATGTGTTTTTGTATATTTATTAATTTGTTAAATTATTATTTTGTATTTCAGTTGCGAAGCGCTATTGAGCGTTGTCAATCGATAATGATTTTGTTTGCATATTTAGATCAAGGCGAACTTATGCAAACTAAACTTAAGCTACTGTACGTGAAAGAAAAAGCTAAAAATTATATTGATTTTTGCTTTTTGTGACTAGAGGCAGAATTATCATAGAATATTAGAAATGCTGACTAGGTGTAGTCTTTTGACCTCACACGGTGGTCAAATGGTCACCTTTGCTGTGCCTTCGATAAGCCTATATTATTTCCTTTTCCAGGTTCCAGTCGATCCAGCCCTTTGTGCACATAATATGTCAGAGTTTGATGTAAACAATTTTTGTTATTGTCCAAATAGAAATATCAACGAATTCAGTGGTCACAGATTGTATGTCTTCGCATGTTATTGTCGACTATTCGGTGTGTTGTACTTGATTTTTTACAAATGTACACACATGATAGATCGCTTGTCTGCATTACATTTAACCCTCTCCTTACTAGCCATTTCAGGATTTTCCCCAAAACTTCATACCCAACTAACACAAAAATATATTTATTTATCACTCAAACACAAAAGCAGAAAGTTCTTGCGATAAATAATCTCTTTAGCAAACCACGTTATCATTTTCTTTATATTTTATGATGTACAAACGAAATTTGAATAAGAAAAATATTGGTTGTATCGTAACGAATGTGACAATTTTCCTATGGTTGGTAAGTAGAGAGTTAATCTCTTCAGAAGAAATACACACATACTCTTTACATCAAACACTGATGTCAGCACGACCACCTTCTCCGTGATGCAGAACATTCTCAACCCATAGGGAAGAGATTTGGCCCTTTGCTACTTCTCTAAATAAAAAGAAAACTTTTCGGCCAAAGGAAAGAATTCAAAAAGACGAGTACATTTATTTTCGAAACAGGACTCCAGATATAAAGGCATACGAGACGAAGAATAAGAAGTCGGAGAAGAAGAAGAAGAAGAAGAAGAAGAAGAAGAAGAAGAAGAAGAAGAAGAAGAAGAAGAAGAAGAAGAAGAAGAAGAAGAAAAAGAATACCATATCTAACCCATAGCTGCAAATGCTCTTATGAAGAGTAGAATGTATGTAGATATAATTGAATGAATTAAGGAAGGAAGTTGGACTTGGAAAAGAAAACAAAATTAACCCACAAAGGCCTGATAAACACACACACACACACACACACTGACACACATACACGAAATGAGAATTGAGACATAATTCGTGGCAATGCTTTCGGAGAAATGAGCTTCTCCATTCTTCTTGTATTCCACTCATCAGGGCAAATTGAGCCAAGTTTCCATGTCATACCGTACTTGTCAGTTGTCCGATCCTGGAATTCCCCCAGGTGAAGTGAGATGGGTAAATGGCAGTGGGAGTATTGTTGTTTCTGGAGGTCTACAGGCTGTTCTTGGTATGGATATTCATGGTATGTTTATTTTGTTGTTGTTGTTGTTGTAATTATTGCATTTAACGTGGCGTTTTTAATGTTTAATGTTTTGTTTTGTTTATTATAAAGACTTAATGGAATCAGGCAACTCTTTTTTTTTTCTAAAAAAGGGGTCTTGATTGATTTGTTGGTACAGCAATCGCTTATACGCAAAACGACTGGATTCGACACCGCGTGTAGTCGACATTCTTTTCTAACCCCCCCCCCCCCCACCCCTTCTTTCTTCATCAAAGTTTGGATAGCCGGATGTGATAGATATTGCAACAGCTTCAATTAGTGCTCACACTACTATGTTATGAAGACTAACGAAAGAGTGAAAATGGAAAGGCTTCGTATGGGAAAAAAACAGACAATGGACGTTTCGGGTACAAAACCTTCCACGTTTATTTGTGTATTGTAGTGCTGAAGAAGGGTTTGTACCAGAAACGTCCATTGTCTGTTTTGTTCCCATACGAAGCCTTTCCATTTTCACTCTTTAGTTAGTATTTTACGATCACCGGATTCAGGCAGCCCTTACCGTCGCAAACATACCCGGAAGTTTCGTCACACCACACCGTTCAACTAAGTGCTCTGTGGTTTTGGGCTCGTTGCCAGAGACTGAAGTTGTAATATATCGTCTACGTCCAGGGACTGTATTTGCTGGTATTCCTTGTACAGATTGTTCGGCTCTTCTGTCTAGCGGGGGGCGTATAATTTAGGTGGAATGGAGCTGTGAGCGCTCTTAATCAGCAGCTTGTTAAATATGGTTATGTTCTTGGAATTGGGAAGAATAGCAGAGCAAAACATATCAATATAGGAAATTAATTCCACCAAGTTAGTCTTCCTAAAGTTCCATCGGCAGAGTGGAAGAGACTGTTTCCTTGGTTTTATCAACCCGCTGTTAAGATGTGTTGGGACGTTCACTTATTTTAAGACCGTACCGACGACCTTGGCGACGCGAACACAGTAGTATTTGGCTAGTCGACCGACCGATTCGTCATTGAATAATTTGTTACCAGGACATTATCATTTAAACATAGAAGTGTGGAGGCCGGTATAGCACAGGACACTCGGTCAACGGGTTGGGTCTCCATTAGCCAGAGCGGGGGGGGGGGGGGGGGGCGCTATAGGCTCGACATCCGGAATGGTCTCCTGGCGGTCAATCAGAATTATTCCCTTGCTCAGGATATTCCTCAAGCTCCCCTACTATGACGAGTTCGGAGAGTAGATATGGCGGGAAGTACTTTCCTATAGACTAGCGTCCTATCTAAAGTGTAGTAAGCAATTCACGATTGCATATAGGTCATACATTAGCGGAATTTATGAATTGATTTTCTCACTTGAATGAGTAAACTCCCCACCTGATCCCCATTTATCCTCGTCCAACCTGATATTAATTCATGAAATGAAGGCAGTGATGCCCCAAAATATGCTGCTTTTGTATTGTTATATGTTTAGATTAATGATTGCATGTCTTCACGTAATTCTCCCTGTTGTCGTTGATGCCTAAATTGGACGTGTGTAAAATAGGATATGTGGTTGAAAAGTCACTGTGTACCATAGAATATAAAATATTACTGTTTTGCA
>NC_088373.1:33478892-33483892 GCF_034508935.2 Berghia stephanieae | reverse complement strand
CTTGTTTGTTTTGGATACAACTTCCTGCTGCTTTGCTTTTCCTTTTCCCTGATAGTTCTTTTATTCTTTGGTGAGCTTGTTGGGGGTTGGGTTTGTATTCTCTTTCGATTTCGCAGCATTTCCAGTCTAGATAGTTCTCGTGTGCCTCGATGCATTTGGATTTAATGTGGTTGTTCAATGTTTGGTATTCTGCAGACCCTCTGTTGCATTTTCGTCTTTCTTCAAATAGGTTTAGAATTTCATTTGTCATCCATTCCTTTTTGCTGTTTATTTGAGCTATTGGTAAATGTTTTTCTGCAGTTGCTTTGACACACTTTTGGAATATATCAAATTGTTTTTCACATTTTTCGTTATCAGGTTCACTTTGGCTTTGTATCATGAGTGCATTTTCAAATTCTTCTCTCATTTTTGTTTGTATGCCATTGTCTTTGCATAACCTGTAATCCCTCTTTATTCTACCAGCTGTTCTCTGAATAGCTTTAAACTTTATCCTTACTGTACAAACAACTGGGACATGGTCACTGTCTACATCGGCGCCTGGGTAGGTTTTGCAATTTAATATGCCATTTCTGAATCTTGATGATACTGCTATAAAGTCTATCTGGTTCCTTGCTCTGTCCCCTGGTGATTGCTCTACACCAATCTGCCCAGATGTTTCCTCGTTCATTTCTGTCTCCGAGTCCATGTGGTCCGATTATGTCACCATCTCTGCCTCTGCCAATCTTAGCATTTAGGTCCCCCATTACCATAAGGACTTCTTGTGATTTACACATTCGTTTTGCTTTGTCTAGTGAATGGTAAAACTCTGTCATATATGCATCTGTCGCCTCTTCTGTTGGTGCATAAACTTGAATAATATTGGTGTCAACTACAGGTCCTCTTAGCTTAACCAGCAAAACTCTGTCTGAGATTGCTACGTGCCCTTTGTAAAATTTGGTTGATTTTTGGTCTAAGATCATCCCTACTCCTTTTTGGAAACAGGTTCCACCACTCCATATGATCTTATATGTCGTGTTGTTTTCTTGTTTTGACATGGTTCCCTGCTCTTTCCATCTCATCTCTGCCAGGCCAAGAATATTTATTTGGAGCCGTTTCATTTCTTTTAGAATGTTGTTTAGTTTTCCTTTTTGGGCACAGGTCCTGACATTCCATGTCCCAATTTTGGTTTTGTCACATTTGTTAAATTTATTTCGCCTAGTAACTGGCTGACGGTTCGGTGTGACCTGACGAACATCACGCTCCCAACCGAGCGAGGCAGCAGTCTTCCGTGAAAACATGCTCCCCTTTACGCTGTCACCGTTTGACTTTTTGGACTTATTCATGCAGTTAACTCGGCAAAGTTACAAGAATGGTTTGCCATTGCCTATTCTTGTCGCCCTCTGCAGTTGGCCAGCTTGACCTGTTACCGTTCGACACCACGAGGAGGTTGCAGTAGGGCTTGATGATGATCTATCTTTGCAGACTTGGCATCATCCATTTGTCGAATTTGTCGGATAGATATACATAGATATAAAGAAAGATAGGTCCGGTGTATGGATAGAATATATATTATCAATAGAAAGATAGAAGGACATATGGATAGAACGTTTGCAATACAAAAGATATACCAAAAAGAGATAGAAAGATAGGTATAGGGAGATATAGTTAAATAGCTAGAAAGATAAATAGATAGACAGATTGGTAATTAGAGAAAGAGAAGGTCAGCGTTAGAGATATATTAAAGTATAGATAAATGGATACATAATAAACTAGATAGATATATATATATATATATATATATATATATAATATTAATATATATATATATATATATATATATATATATATATATATATATATATATATATATATATATAGAGAGAGAGAGAGAGAGAGAGAGAGAGAGAGAGAAGGAGAGCGAGAGAGAGAGAGAGAGAGCGAGAGAGAGAGAGAGTATGTGTGTTGAATTATGTGGAGTCAATTCAAAGCCTAAAAGAATTTTTAAGTCAAATATTCATCACAATAGGAAAAAAAACTGAGAGATAGAAAACGGTAGGAGCTGCCTGAAGTCGGTGATCGTAAAATATGGACGAAAGAGTGAAAATGGAGATGCTTTTTTTGTTCCCATACGAGGCATGTCGTTTTTCACTCTTTCGTTAATAGGAAAAAATATATCTTTACGTTGGCGAAACAAACCTGTCTAAATAGAATTATTGATTTTAAACCTGAGTTAACTAATTACCCGAATATGTCAATTTCAAGTTATAAGTTTGATCTAACACATGCAGACTGACATCCGAATCTTCATATGGGCAGAGTGTAACATTGTTGTAACGGACATTATTTTACGTCATTTAAAAAAAAAGAGTTCCATTACACCAATGAGCCCAAAAGGAAGTGGGCTATTAGAACTACACATAAGTGTCCCCTTGTTTAACATTGTTGTAACGGAGAATATTTTAAGTCATTGAAAAAAAATGTTCCATTACAACAATGAGCTCAAAGGAAGTGGGCTATTAGACCTACACATAAGTGTCCCTTGTTTAACATTGTTGTAACGGAGAATATTTTACGTCATTTAAAAAAAGAGTTCCATTACAACAATAAGCCCAAAAGGAAGTGGGCTATTAGAACTACACATAAGTGTCCCTTGTTTAACATTGTTGTAACGGAGAATATTTTACGTCATTTTAAAAAAAGAGTTCCATTACAACAATGAGCCCAAAGGAAGTGGGCTATTAGAACTACACATAAGTGTCCCCTTGTTTAACATTGTTGTAACGGAGAATATTTTACGTCATTTAAAAAAAAAAAGAGTTCCATTACAACAATGAGCCCAAAAGGAAGTGGGCTATTAGACCTACACATAAGTGTCCCCTTGTTTAACATTGTTGTAACGGAGAATATTTTACGTCATTTAAAAAAAAAAGTTCCATTACAACAATGAGCCCAAAAGGAAGTGGGCTATTAGACCTACACATAAGTGTCCCTTGTTTAAAATTGTTGTAACGGAGAATATTTTACGTCATTTAAAAAAAGAGTTCCATTACAACAATAAGCCCAAATAGAAATTGGACTATTAGACCTACATATAAGTGTACGTTGACATACAATAATGTCTCCTTGTGTCAATTTCCGTTTTATTGTCGTGACTAACCTGATCTAGATAAGGATCCTCATATTCTTTTTGAGTTTGAGCGCTCATTTCTGAGTAGCCCTTGGTTTCGATGGAAGCAATAAAGTCGCCCTGGTGGTCAATAGAAAACACATAGAACACATAGAATATTTTATTCCATGGAAAATAATAATAACAATAATAATAATTAATAATAATAATAATAATAATAATAATATAATAATAATAATAATAATAATTAATAAAATAATAATATAATATAATAATAATAATAATAATAATAATAATAATAATATATAATAATAATAATAATAATAATAATATAATAATAATAATAATAATAATAATAATAATAATAAATATAATAATAATAATAATAATAATAATAATAATAATAATAATAATAATAATAATAATAATAATAATAATAATAATAATAATAATAATAATAATAATAATAATAATAATAATAATAATAATAATAATAATAATAATATAATAATAATAATAATAATAATATATATAATAATAATAATAATAATAATAATTAATAATAATAATAATAATAATATAATAATAATAATAATAATAATAATAATAATAATAATAATAATAATAATAATAATAATAAATAATAATAATTAATAATAATAATAATAATAATAATAATAATAATAATAATAATAATAATAATAATAATAATAATAATAATAATAATAATAATAATAATAATAGTAATAATAATAATAATAATAATAATAAAATAAGAAGAAGATGAAGAAGAAGAAGAAGAAGAAGAAGAAGAAGAAGAAGAAGAAGAAGAAGAAGAAGAAGAAGAAGAAGAAGAAGAAGATGAAGAAGGAGAAGAATATTAATATTAATACTAATAATAATAATAATAATACTAATAATAATAATAATAATAATAATAATAATAATAATAATAATAATAATAATAATAATAATAATAATAATAATAATAATAATAATAATAATAATAATAATAATAATAATAATAATGATGATGATAATTATATTAATGTTAATAAGCCTGTTGTGTTATTGGGCTCGATAAAAGTAACTCGTTTACTGAATACAAACAGATGAAGGAATCCTGTAATATACCATTTATGATTTATATATGCAATAATAATGATCCAAGAATAAAGCACGGAAGTAATGAAGCGTCTTCACCACGTCAATAGTCTCCCCTTTCTGTTAGACTACACGATGTTTGAACCTGTCATGGTGTCCAACAAATCGAGTCCTGAAAACTAACTCAAATTTATAAACTCAAATAGGGAAGATAATTTTCGAAATTAGACTTTTACTCTTTAGTTTCCAAACCAGCCCTTCGAAGGACTAATAATTTAGATGTTAGATAATCAATCAGAAGGTGGGATACCTATTATAACAAGATATGAAGTGAGTAGAAAAGTGCCAGAAGACAGTAGAGAATTTTTAAAAATTGCGGCGGCGAATGGGGCTCGTACCCGGGATCTTTACTGATATGACAACTCGTCCTGGCTGGGGAGAGCGTGACTCTAGCGTGTGGGCTATCCACCACTCAAAAAAAAAAAGGGGGGGGGGGGGGGTTCAAACTCTATGTCATCTTGACCCGCCCTACCCGACTTCTTTTGTTCACGGGTTCAAAACAGACAAATGCCGCGAAGTTAGTTGCCCAGCATAATACGCTTCAACAGTCGTGACGTCACTTCCCTCGTAATGACGCATGGTAACTTAGTAACTGGCTCTAAACTATCGGAAGAATAGCGGACGCCCTTATGAAATATGTGTCCGACGAAAATAAAAGCGTACCAAGAGGAAAGAAAAAAAAACATTACAAATTAGATTATGTTTTGACTTTTACACATTCTGATCACAA
>NC_088373.1:33458892-33473892 GCF_034508935.2 Berghia stephanieae | reverse complement strand
ATCATAAAATTTAAAGAAAATGAACAACATTTTTAGAGCTAAAGAAAGTATTTATCGCAAGAACGTGCTCCTATTGTGTTTGAGTGATAAAAAATCGATTTTTGTGTTTGTTGGGTGTGAAGTTTTTGGAAAACTCCTGAAAGTCGCTAGTAAGGAGAGAGTTAAAAAATAGTATCTATGAATCGACATATTCATATGTGCATATATAATAAAATACTGAACAAGTGTGTATGAAAGGTTCCAGATAAAGCAAGTAAAAAAAAATACAAGAAAAAAAAAACATCCCCAAACATTAATCAACCTCGACTGGGGATTGAACCTCAGACCTTCTGATTTGCTGCATCTTAATTTTTTTTAAAGTGCACGTCGCTGTCAATCCATTTTCTTATTAATTTTTTTTACATTAACTTATTGTTTACTTTTTTTTCATTAAAAAAAAAAGATTTGCATACATACTTTATAAAACTCGTGAGCTTGAATATAGCGCAATATACACTCAAAGTACTCGAAGCGCTTTACAAAGGGTCCCTGACTAACAGCAACACTTAACATGTAACATATCACACACTCACTCATTCCTTTATTTATTACACACTCACTCATTCCTTTATTTATCACACACTCACTTATTCATTTATTTTCACATATTAACTAATTCCTTTATTTATTACACACTCACTCATTCCTTTATTTATTACACACTCACTCATTCCTTTATTTATTACACACTCACTCATTCCTTTATTTACACTCTTGACTAATTCTGACTCACTCACTTACTCGCTCACTCTCAACACGCACATGATCATTTACTAACTTACTCACTAACTCCTTTATTTACTCTTCTTTCAAGTTTTACTAACTTACTCACTCTCTTACTCACGTAGTGATTTCCTTACTTACTTATGTACTCTCCAACTCATTTACTTACTCACTCACTCAATTTTTACTAAGTCACTCACTCTCTGACTCTTTTACTCACTTCCTGATTTCCTTACCTACATATGTACTCACTCACTCATTTACTTACTTACTCCATCATTCACCCATTTACTTTTTTCACTCACGCACACACTTACTCAAATCTTTTATTCATTGAGTCACGTATTCACTCACTTAATAACTGAGCCATTCATTAAATCACTCAATCACTCACTAACTCTTTCACTTTGCTCTCTCATTCAAACACCGACTCTTTCACTTTGCTCTCTCACTCAATAAATCACTAACTCTTTCTCTGTGCTCTCTCATTCAAACACTCATTAACTCTTGAATTATGGCATTCATACGCCCAATCACACACACTGTCATTATTCACTCACACACACACAGACACACACACACACTCCTATTATTCACCCACCCACACACTCACACACACACACACAACCACTCACATACATTGTCTTTCATTTACTCACCAATATACACTATAATTATTCATGCACGCACACAAACAAACACGCACACATAGACAAACAGACATGCAGACACACATACGCACACACATACAGTCAATCATTAACACACTCACTCGATAACTAGATCGAACAATTACTGGTCGGGGTGACAATCATTGAGCATGGACTGCTGAAAGTTAAGATTTATTTCATGGCTTTCGTATATATATAATTTTAATATTTACCACAATGTTAGTAAATATTGAAATAATAATTCGCTCTATTGCTATATGTCGAGCACTATTCGTACCATTTGTATCAAACACGATTATATATATATATATATGTGTGTGTGTGTGTGTGTGTGTGTGTGTGTGTGTGTGTGTGTGTGTGTGTGTGTGTGCAATTGTGTCTATATGTGTTTTTGTATATTTATTAATTTGTTAAATTATTATTTTGTATTTCAGTTGCGAGGCGCTATTGAGCGTTGTCAATCGATAATGATTTTGTTTGCATATTCAGATCAAGGCGAACTTATGCAAACTAAACTTAAGCTACTGTACGTGAAAGAAAAAGCTAAAAATTATATTGATTTTTGCTTTTTGTGACTAGAGGCAGAATTATCATAGAATATTAGAAATGCTGACTAGGTGTAGTCTTTTGACCTCACACGGTGGTCAAATGGTCACCTTTGCTGTGCCTTCGATAAGCCTATATTATTTCCTTTTCCAGGTTCCAGTCGATCCAGCCCTTTGTGCACATAATATGTCAGAGTTTGATGTAAACAATTTTTGTTATTGTCCAAATAGAAATATCAACGAATTCAGTGGTCACAGATTATATGTCTTCGCATGTTATTGTCGACTATTCGGTGTGTTGTACTTGATTTTTTTACAAATGTACACACATGATAGATCGCTTGTCTGCATTACATTTAACCCTCTCCTTACTAGCCATTTCAGGATTTTCCCCAAAACTTCACACCCAACTAACACAAAAATATATTTATTTATCACTCAAACACAAAAGCAGAAAGTTCTTGCGATAAATAATCTCTTTAGCAAACCACGTTATCATTTTCTTTATATTTTATGATGTACAAACGAAATTTGAATAAGAAAAATATTGGTTTTATCGTAACGAATGTGACGATTTTCCTATGGGTGGTAAGTAGAGAGTTAATCTCTTCAGAAGAGATACACACATACTCTTTACATCAAACACTGATGTCAGCACGACCACCTTCTCCGTGATGCAGAACATTCTCAACCCATAGGGAAGAGATTTGGCCCTTTGCTACTTCTCTAAATAAAAAGAAAACTTTTCGGCCAAAGGAAAGAATTCAAAAAGACGAGTACATATATTTTCGAAACAGGACTCCAGATGTAAAGGCATACGAGACGAAGAATAAGAAGTCGGAGAAGAAGAAGAAGAAGAAGAAGAAGAAGAAGAAGAAGAAGAAGAAGAAGAAGAAGAAGAAGAAGAAGAAGAAGAAGAAGAAGAAGAAGAAGAAGAAGAAGAAGACGAAGAAGAAGAAGAAGAAGAAGAAGAAGACGAGAAGAAGAAGAAGAAGAAGAAGAAGAAGAAGAAGAAGAAGAAGAAGAAGAAGAAGAAGAAGAAGAAGAAGAAGAAGAAGAAGAAGAAGAAGAAGAATAAGAAGAGAAGAAGAATACCAGATCTAACCCATAACTGCAAATGCTCTATGAAGGTAGAATGTATGTAGAATAATTGAATGAATAAGGAAGGAAGTTGGACTTGGAAAAGAAAACAAAATTAACCCACAAAGGCCTGATAAACACACACACACACACACACACACACACTGACACACATACACGAAATGAGAATTGAGACATAATTCGTGGCAATGCTTTCGGAGAAATGAGCTTCTCCATTCTTCTTGTATTCCACTCATCAGGGCAAATTGAGCCAAGTTTCCATGTCATACCGTACAGGTTGGTTTTAAGGTTTCCTTTTTCCTTTTTGTTGTTGTTGTTGTTCTTCTTCTTCTTCTTTTCTTCTTCTCCTTCTTCTTCTTCTTCTTCTTCTTCTTCTTCTTCTTCTTCTTCTTCTTCTTCTTCTTCTTCTTCTTCTTCTTCTTCTTCTTCTTCTTCTTCTTCTTCTTCTTCTTCTTCTTCTTTCTTCTTCTTCTTCTTCTTCTTCTTCCTCTCTTCTTCTTCTTCTTTTCTTCTTCTTCTTCTTCTTCTTCTTCTTCTTCTTTCTTCTTCTTCTTCTTTCTTCTTCTTCTTCTTCTTCTTCTTAATATTATTATTATTATTATTATTATTATTATTATTATTATTATTATTATTATTATTATTATTATTATTATTATTATTATTATTATTATTATTATTATTATTATTAATATTATTATTATTATTGAACGTATTGCTGTTATTACGATTGTTGTATCTTTGTGTGGTGTATCAGTTTATTTTTTCGTTCCATTTACCTTTTTTCTTCCACTTTCATGTATGTTGGCATCAAATTGTTGATTTATTGGCGAAAGCCTAAGATTGAATAAACTTTGAAACTTTAAAACTCTCACGAAACTATAGCTCGCATACACAGACCTCGGATGCAATGGTTACTCGGCTACCACTGTAAATTTAAAATAATCATTCTGTCGCCTAAGTAATTAAGCTAAATTATGCATGTCTATAACGGGGTAATATATCTTGGAACACGATGACATCAGGGGTGTGGGTTGCAAGTTTAGTATGCAGTTGCGATTCAAAAAATACCAAAGAAGAAGAAGAAAAAAAGGAGCTTTATATAGCTCACTCTCCACTAAATATGCTCAAAGCGCTTTACAAGGGGTCCCTGGTCAACAGCAACATTTAACATGTAGGACGGGACATGCCGCCTGTTAGGCGGTATTACAAGTTTTCGGACAAAGACACCGCTGTTACGGCCATGTACTCATTTACACCTGGCTACGGTGAGAGAATGTGAGTAAAGAGACTTTTCCAAGGACTCACCTATGCGCCGATCTCGAGGTTCGAACCCAGACACCACTAGACCACATAGCCGCACAGGAGAGGAAAGCTTACGTAATGGAAATGGGGTGGGTTTGCGAATTGCAGTCATTGTGTGTTTTAAGTCCTACATGAGACGTGTGGATTATTTACTCGTCGATTTGTATTTTTAGAAATGTATTTTTGTTTTTGTGAACTTCAATACATCTTTCCAAGAAACATTGATAAGGTAAAAATAGCATTTCTTGTACCCTTGTCAGGGACAAATCCAAACGGAGTTCTTGATATCTCTGGTTTTAGACTTTTCCTCATTCTGCTCATCAGTGCTCCAAAGACATTTTTTGTGAAGAGTAAAGGTAGACCAAGAAAAACATATTTGAATAGATTGAACAGCTGGGTGACAAAGAAAGAGTAGAGTAATATACGATTTAAGGTTATCTGAACACAGAGAGGAATGGCGTACAATGATTACCGATGTCTGGAACAGACTTGGTACTTGCAGAAGAATTTTTTTTTTATTGTTTGTTTGTTGTTTTGTTGTTGTTGTTGTTGTTGGTGGTTGAAGAAAAGTTTTGAACATCGCCCAATAATTCAACTTTGGTCCACACACAGCGAGACTCTAGCCCTGAACCTATAAGGTCACAGCCAGAATCTCATACATCCCGACCTCCAAGCCACAATGATAAAATTAAAGTAAACAATGTCTTCATTGCAGCGATGTGGTCATGTGTAATGGAAAGTCTTGGGTTTGAGACTCGCTGGGTACAGAATAGAGTCCTTGGAAAGGGCTCTTACTCACATTCTCTCACCATACTCAGGCGTTAAATGAGTACATGACCGTTAATAGCGCTGTCTCTTCTAGTCGACCTTTTAGTTCTGTTCATAGCACGGTCTACAACCTCATGGCACCGTTTTAAAGAGACAAGCTATGCGCCAATCAATCGAGTCTTCTCAATTGAATTTCAGGAAAGTGGTCTGAGAAAAACGTTTTTAAAATATGATACACAATCTGAGGCGGAAAATGGACTGGGCGGCTGGAGACGGATGTTGAGAAGGAGGGAATTAATGGTAAGCAGATCGAAGACAATTTGTCAATCGGACAGCATAAAGCAAGACTACCAATAAATATAGCAATGTTATTTAGACCAGAGACAGCAGCTACAACAAAGAAACAAATTAAAGAAGTTGAGGTGGCGGAAATAGAGATGTTGAGATGGTCACTTGGCTGGATATGAAATGATAAGTGAGAAATGAACGTATTCGAAGGCTGACTGAAGTGAAGAATGTATCAATAAAGATGTGTGAAATCGTTGGGACATGTTAAGAGACGAGAGAGGGAATACGTGGAAAGGAAAGATTGGACTTACAATTAGAGGAAAAGAGAAAACAGGAATGCCCGAAGAGGGTACGATATGAAAGGACTGGACCTGGAGGAAGATGATGCTATGAACAGAGATGCATGGAGATGTGACATTCATTATGGCAAACATACAAAAAGCGGAATTATCTGAAAGAAGAAAAAGGTCTGAGAAAAAAAACAAACATAATTAATATTAAGATAACAGATGAAGCGTTTGATCCCAACCATTACCTCATCCCTATGTGGGTAGGCGTCTATGTATCTATGTGGCTAGGCGTCTATGTATATTTGTGTCTAGGTGTCTATGTATCTATGTGTCTAGGTGTCTATGTATCTATGTGTCTAGGTGTCTATGTATCTATGTGGCTAGGCGTCTATGTATCTATGTGTCTAGGCGTCTATGTATCTACGTGTCTAGGTTTCTATGTATTTACGTGTCAAGGCGTCTATGTATCTATGTGTCTAGGTGTCTATGTATCTATGTGTCTAGGCGTCTATGTATCTATGTGTCTAGATGTCTATGTATCTATGTGTCTAGGCGTCAATGTATCTATGTGTCTAGGTGTCTATGTATCTATGTGTCTAGGCGTCTATGTGTCTACGTGTCTAGGTGTCTATGTATCTATGTGTCTTGGCGTCTATGTGTCTACGTGTATAGGTGTCTATGTATCTACGTGTCTAGGCGTCTATGTATCTGCGTGTCTAAGTGTCTATGTATCTATGTGTCTAGGCGTCTATGTATCTATTTGTCTAGGCGTCTATGTATCTATGCGTCTAGGTGTCTATGTATCTATGTATCTAGGCGTCTATGGATCTACGTGTCTAGGCGTCTATGTATCTATGTGTCTAGGAGTCTATGTATCTATGTGTCTAGGCGTCTATGGATCTACGTGTCTAGGCGTCTATGTATCTATGCGTCTAGGTGTCTATGTATCTATGTGTCTAGGCGTCTATGTATCTATGTTTCTAGGTGTCTATGTATCTATGTGTCTAGGCGTCTATGTATCTATCTGTCCAGGCGTCTATGTATCTACGTGTCTAGGCGTCTATGTATCTACGTGTCTATGCATCTATGTATCTACGTGTCTAGGTGTCTATGTATCTACGTGTCTAGGCGTCTATGTATCTACGTGTCTATGTATCTACGTGTCTAGGCGTCTATGTATCTACGTGTCTAGGTGTCTATGTATCTACTTGTCTAGGTGTCTATGGCTCTACTTGTCTAGGTGTCTATGTATCTATGTATCTAGGCGTCTATGTATCTACGTGTCTAGGCGTCTATGTATCTATGTGTCAGGCTTCCATGTATCTACGTGTCTAAGCGTCTATGTATCTACGTGTCTAGGCGTCTATCACAGCCGTTTAAATAGGGCCCAAACTTTCACTTTAGTTACTTCTTCCCTCACTGGCTACCGTCGAGTAATGTAAACAACCCACCGTCAGCCACAGTGATAACAGCTGTCAAGACGGTGTGCATTGACAATAAATTATGTCTGCAGGTAAATCTCATCGCTTTGAATTTCTCTCAGGCAGAGAGTAGTAGAAATTTCATCAAAATACTCAGTTTTCTCAGCCCCTTGTGGACGCAGCATCTTTTTCATAATTTTCAAACATATATGGATACAAAGGCCAATTTTTCCTCTACAAGACGCAATTATTTTTATTTACATCATGAAATGATAAGTTTGTGTTTTGCTCTTTTGAATAATCAGAGTTTTTTATGAAATAAATATTTAAATTATAAGTTTAAGAAATATTTAAAAATTCAAAATATCAAACCAACACTTTTTACCATCAAGTGTGAGGGATCAGAGAAAAGTAGATAAAATTATCTTTCATATGATATATACTTTATTATGTAGATTAAGGGATTTAAGAATAGAGAGTGTGGAAAGGAATCTCAATAATTATTTTTGTTACCAACAAAGAGAAGAATATTTCATTATATTTTAGAAACCCAATAATAAAACTAGATAGTGATGATAAGAGACATTTATTTAATTTGATTTCATTGAATTTAAGCGGAAATTTTAGATATTTCTTAAATTTACTTATTTAAGTTCTGTTCAGGTTATGGAGAGCTAGACACACTGAAGACGGTCATGACACCAGTACTAATGAAATATGTCGAATTTGTTGTGAAAGAGTACAGAGCCGTGCTGAGAGGATTAAAAGACTCTAGACGTTATCAACAATTGACTATAAATATAAATGTGAAATTCTGACATATTTAAATATTTCAATTTGCAAGAAATGTGTTTCACTGATACATAATTTAAAGAAATGCGATGCAGGTATTGATACCTTTGGTTCTGTGAGAAAACTCTGAACAAGAAACAATACTTTATGAGGTGAATATGATCATAATCTTTCACCAGTGATGTGCTATATGCAGTCTATATGGCACACAAATTAAAAGAGGTGCAAGTCAAGTACATGAAAAAAAGTAATGGGCATGGATATCTCAAAAGTAAGGTTATAAAACTTATAAGAACTCTTTAAGATTTTCTTAGTGGATTTGATTGTCTTTGAATGTCCTTATATAACAATTTTTAATGGAATTCTTATAATTCGTTGATTCTGGGATAAATATAATTGAATCACATTTGACTATGTTTCTGGTTTATTAAAAAAATTATATTAAGACAATGCTGTGATTGGATTTCAATTTTACCTTACTCAATATTCTTACTTTTACGTACAGGTGAACTGATATCTCAAAAACGCCTCAATCTACTGATATAAAATTTATATGTCTACATTTTACAGATATTCAACATCATTTTCATTACTTTTGTTTTAAAATCTTAAGTGTTGAACATGTTAAAATATTCTCTTAAAAATTTTAATTAACTTAAATTTATGTATCAATTTCATGGGTTATCCCTCTTGATTTTTAACACCATCATAATTATGATTATATAATCAATGGAAACTCTGTTAATAAACTGTTTGGTAGTATAAAAATATTTTTGCTACACTTAATAACGGCAATACTACATTAGTTTGAAATTCAGAAAAAATCGATCAAAACGGCGAAAAAATTGTCTCCCTCTCTTTGTGTAAAGCTATGACTCATCATCACTAGACTGGCTAGATTTACCTGGCGAACTAAACTGAAAGCAGTAAACGCCTGTGCTATGTATCTATGTGTCTGGCGTCTATGTATCTATGTGACTGGCGTCTATGTATCTACGTGTCTAGGCGTCTATGTATGTACGTGTCTAGGCGTCTATGTATCTACATGTCTAGGTGTTTATGTATCTATGTGTCTGGTGTCTATTTATCTATGTGTCTAGGCGTCTATGTATCTACGTGTCTATGCGTCTATGTATCTACGTGTCTAGGCGTCTATGTATCTACGTGTCTAGGCGTCTATGTATCTATGTGTCTAGGTGTCTATGTATCTACGTGTATCTATGTGTATACATGTCTACTTTTCTACCTATATACATGTCTATCGATCTACTTTTCTACTTACCGATCAATTGAACACTTGGCACACGCACACACGGAATAAACGGTCTTGTTTGAAAACAATAATATTTAAAATTAACACAACACAAAGTAGGCAGTTACTAACACGACTCTCCAACAAGGTAATAATGAAGAATTGTCTTTTGAAGCGCTTATATCGTGTTATCTCCTGTTTGTTCGTGACCAATTTATGCGAATTTGACTAGGTCAATATAACTTATTATACAAAATTACGTAAGTAAATAGGTCATTCACTTAAAACGGGACCTTAGTTTGTCTGAACAGTTGGAAATACAATTATCTTCCTTTATTTATTACACGCTCACCCATTCCTTTATTTGTTACACGCTCACCCATTCCTTTATTTATTACACGCTCACTCATTCCTTTATTTATTACACGCTCACTCATTCATTTTTTTATCACACACTCACTCATTACATTATTTATGACACACTGACTCATTCATTTATTTATCACACACTCACTCATTCCGTAATTTATTTCACGCTCACCCATTCCTTTATTTATTATACACTCACTCATTCTTTATTTATTGCACACTCACTAATTCCTTTATTTGTTACACACTCACTCATTCCTTTATTTGTTACACACTCACTCATTCCTTTTTTTGTCACACACTCACTCATTCCTTTATTTATCACACACTCACTTATTCATTTATTTTCACATACTTACTCATTCCTTTATTTGTTACACGCTCACTCATTCCTTTATTTATTACACGCTCACTCATTCCTTTATTTATTACACGCTCACTCATTCCTTTTTTTTATCACACACTCACTCATTACTTTATTTATGACACACTGACTCATTCATTTATTTATCACACACTCACTCATTCCTTTATTTATCACACACTGACTCATTCATTTATTTTCACATATTAACTCATTCCTTTATTTATTACACACTCACTCATTCCTTTATTTGTTACACACTCACTCATTCCTTTATTTGTTACACACTCACTCATTCCTTTATTTATTACACACTCACTCATTCCTTTATTTACACTCTTTACTAATTCTGACTCACTCACTTACTCGCTCACTCTCAACACGCACATGCTCATTTACTAACTTACTCACTAACTCCTTTATTTACTCTTCTTTCAAGTTTTACTAACTTACTCACTCTCTTACTCACGTAGTGATTTCCTTACTTACTTATGTACTCTCCAACTCATTTACTTACTCACTCACTCAATTTTTACTAAGTCACTCACTCTCTGACTCTTTTACTCACTTCCTGATTTCCTTACCTACATATGTACTCACTCACTCATTTACTTACTTACTCCATCATTCACCCATTTACTTTTTTCACTCACGCACACACTTACTCAAATCTTTTATTCATTGAGTCACGTATTCACTCACTTAATAACTGAGCCATTCATTAAATCACTCAATCACTCACTAACTCTTTCTCTGTGCTCTCTCATTCAAACACCCACTCTTTCACTTTACTCTCTCACTCAATAAATCACTAACTCTTTCACTGTGCTCTCTCATTCAAACACTCATTAACTCTTGAATTATGGCATTCATACGCCCAATCACACACACTGTCATTATTCACTCACACACACAGACACACACACACACACACACCTATTATTCACCCACCCACACACACACTCACTCACACACACACACAACCACTCACAGACATTGCCTTTCATTTACTCACCAATATACACTATAATTATTCATGCACGCACACAAACAAACACGCACACATAGACAAACAGACATGCAGACACACATACGCACACACATACAGTCAATCATTAACACACTCACTCGATAACTAGATCGAACAATTACTGGTCGGGTGACAATCATTGAGCATGGACTGCTGAAAGTTAAGATTTATTTCATGGCTTTCGTTAATATATATATATATTTTTTTAATATTTACCACAATGTTAGTAAATATTAAAATAATAATTCGCTCTATTGCTATATGTCGAGCACTATTCGTACCATTTGTATCAAACACGATTATATATATATATATATGTGTGTGTGTGTGTGTGTGTGTGTGTGTGTGTGTGTGTGTGCAATTGTGTCTATATGTGTTTTTGTATATTTATTAATTTGTTAAATTATTATTTTGCATTTCAGTTGTGAAGCGCTATTGAGCGTTGTCAATCGATAAAGATTCAGATCAAGGCGAAGTTATGCAAACTAAACTTAAGCTACTGTACGTGAAAGAAAAAGCTAAAAATTATATTGATTTTTGCTTTTTGTGACTAGAGGCAGAATTATCATAGAATATTAGAAATGCTGACTAGGTGTAGTCTTTTGACCTCACACGGTGGTCAAATGGTCACCTTTGCTGTGCCTTCGATAAGCCTATATTATTTCCTTTTCCAGGTTCCAGTCGATCGAGCCCTTTGTGCACATAATATGTCAGAGTTTGATGTAAACAATTTTTGTTATTGTCCAAATAGAAATATCAACAAATTCAGTGGTCACAGATTATATGTCTTCGCATGTTATTGTCGACTATTCGGTGTGTTGTACTTGATTTTTTTACAAATGTACACACATGATAGATCGCTTGTCTGCATTCCATTTAACCCTCTCCTTACTAGCCATTTCAGGATTTTCCCCAAAACTTCACACCCAACTAACACAAAAATATATTTATTTATCACTCAAACACAAAAGCAGAAAGTTCTTGCGATAAATAATCTCTTTAGCAAACCACGTTATCATTTTCTTTATATTTTATGATGTACAAACGAAATTTGAATAAGAAAAATATTGGTTGTATCGTAACGAATGTGACGATTTTCCTATGGTTGGTAAGTAGAGAGTTAATCTCTTCAGAAGAAATACACACATACTCTTTACACCAAACACTGATGTCAGCACGACCACCTTCTCCGTGATGCAGAACATTCTCAACCCATAGGGAAGAGATTTGGCCCTTTGCTACTTCTCTAAATAAAAAGAAAACTTTTCGGCCAAAGGAAAGAATTCAAAAAGACGAGTACATTTATTTTCGAAACAGGACTCCAGATATAAAGGCATAGGAGACGAAGAATAAGAAGTCGAAGAAGAAGAAGAAGAAGAAGAAGAAGAAGAAGAAGAAGAAGAAGAAGAAGAAGAAGAAAGAAGAAGAAGAAGAATACCAGATCTAACCCATAGCTGCAAATGCTCTTATGAAGAGTAGAATGTATGTAGATATAATTGAATGAATTAAGGAAGGAAGTTGGACTTGGAAAAGAAAACAAAATTAACCCACAAAGGCCTGAAAAACACACACACACACACACACACACTGACACACATACATGAAATGAGAATTGAGACATAATTCGTGGCAATGCTTTCGGAGAAATGAGCTTCTCCATTCCTCTTGTATTCCACTCATCAGGGCAAATTGAGCCAAGTTTCCATGTCATACCGTACAGGTTGGTTTTAAGGTTTCCTTTTTCCTTTTTGTTGTTGTTGTTGCTGTTGTCGTTGTAGTTATTGTTGTTGTTGTTGTTGTTGCTGTTCTTCTTCTTCTTTTATTATTATTATTATTATTATTATTATTATTATTATTATTATTATTATTATTATTATTATTATTATTATTATTATTATTATTATTATTATATTATTAATATTATTATTATTATTGAACGTATTGCTGTTATAACGATTGTTGTATCTTTGTGTGGTGTATCAGTTTATTTTTTCGTTCCATTTACCTTTTTTCTTCCACTTTCATGTATGTTGGCATCAAATTGTTGATTTATTGGCGAAAGCCTAAGATTGAATAAACTTTGAAACTTTAAAACTCTCACGAAACTATAGCTCGCATACACAGACCTCGGATGCAATGGTTACTCGCCTACCACTGTAAATTTAAAATTATAATTCTGTCGCCTAAGTAATTAAGCTAAATTATGCATGTCTATAACGGGGTAATATATCTTGGAACACGGTGACATCAGGGGTGTGGGTTGCAAGTTTAGTATGCAGTTGCGATTCAAAAAATACCAAAGAAGAAGAAAAAAAAAGGAGCTTTATATAGCGCACTCTCCACTAAATATGTTCAAAGCGGTTTACAAGGGTCCCTGGTCAACAGCAACATTTAACATGTAGGACGGGACATGCCGCCTGTTAGGCGGTATTACACGTTTTCGGACAAAGACACCGCTGTTAACGGCCATGTACTCATTTACACCTGGCTACGGTGAGAGAATGTGAGTAAAGAGACTTTTCCAAGGACTCACCTATGCGCCGATCTCGAGGTTCGAACCCAGACACCACTAGACCACATAGCCGCACAGAAGAGGAAAGCTTACGCAATGGAAATGGGGTGGGTTTGCGAATTGCAGTCATTGTGTGTTTTAAGTCCTACATGAAACGTGTGGATTATTTACTCGTCGATTTGTATTTTTAGAAATGTATTTTTGTTTTTGTGAACTTCAATACATCTTTCCAAGAAACATTGATAAGGTAAAAATAGCATTTCTTGTACCCTAACCCTAACCCTAACCCTAACCCTAACCCTAACCCTAACCCTAACCTATACCCTGACCCAGGGTGAATAAGGCAATGATGATGATGAATCGAATCGGAGAGACGGATAATCATCGAATAATCTAATAATAGTATTATAGTAATGGACTGCTCATTCCGATATGATAACAACAACAACAACAATAATAATAATAATAATAATAATAATAATAATAATAATAAATAATAATAATAATAATAATAAAATAATAATAAACTATATAATAATAATAATAATAATAATAATAATAAAAATAATAATAATAATAATAATAATAATAATAATGAATAATAATAATAATAATAATAATAATAATAATAATAATAATAAATAATAATAATAATAATAATAATAATAATAATAATAATAGACTAATATAATAAATAATAATAATAATATAATAATAAATAATAAATAAATAATAATAATAATAAATAATAATAATAATAAATAATAATAAATAATAATAATAATAAAATAATAATAATAATAATAATAATAAAATAATATAATAATAATAATAATAATAATAATATAATAATAATAAATAATAAAAATAATAATAATAATAATAATAATAATAATAATAATAATAATAATAATAATAAAATAATAATAAATAATATAATAATAATAAATAATAATAATAATAATAATAAATAATAATAATAATAATAATAATAATAATAATAATAATAATAATAATAATAATAATAATAATAATAATAATAATAATAATATAATAATAAAATAATAATAATATAATAATAATAATAATAATAATAATAATAATAATAATAATAATAAATAATAATAATAATAATAATAATAATAATAATAATAATAACTAATAATAATATAATAAATAATAAAATAATAATAAATATAATAATAAATAATAATACAACAAACAATTGTAATAACAATAGTAATAATTACAAAGATACACCACGAACACACACACAACACACAACCACACACAAACACATCACACACAAACACACATAACACACACACACACAACACACAACACACACACACACACACACACACACAACAGACGCACACAACACACGCACCAACACACACTACAAACACACACACACACACACACACACACACACACACTAAACTGTTGTTTGTTTTTTTAACGGCCTGAAATCTATTCCTTCAAAAATAACTAGACTATAATAGCCCTCACCTTTACTCGATTTCTAATCTT
>NC_088373.1:33437400-33458792 GCF_034508935.2 Berghia stephanieae | reverse complement strand
TGAATTCCGGTGGTGTATGAAATCCCTTGAGTCAAATTGAAAACTGGCGTCTCTGCAAATTTTACTCTTCTCGTCAAAGTTTTAATCTCCGTATCTAAGGAGTTATCTTTGTTCATTGATTTAAAAGTGCGTAGAAAACGGTGCCTCATTTCATAGTCGATTTTCTCAAAACTTGGTTTTTACACTCTCCACACTTCAAACGATCATAGAAGGGCAATGAATAATCAGAACTTTATAACTTTGGTATCAAAAATAAGATATGTTTGAATACCAAAAACTAAAAATTAAAAAATCCGACTTAATACCGTTTCGGGGCGGAAGGTGACATATTATCAAAAAATGCTGTTAATGGCCAGCTACTCATTTTACACATAAGTACGGTGAGAGCATGTGAGTAAAGAGCCTTTTCAAATGACTCAACTATGCGCCGAGCGAGCCTCGAACTCAAGACCTTCCGTTCTGAAATCGGATGTCATACCCCAAGACCCATATCCCCACTATCTGTACAATTTTGATCGTCTTAAAAACAACTTGCTGTGGAAAAAGACCATCTGCTTTTTCTCAATCATTAAAAAAATTAAAAAAATATCTAGATCACAGAAATGTATCTATGAAGGAATAGTAAATAATAAAATAAGTTTGAAAGTTGCAGAGCTATTTGTTGAATTTCAAGTATTTTCGACTTTTTTTTAAAGAAGAGAATATAGAAAAAAAGCAATAAACACATAGTGGCGGGTAGTCGAACTGGTACCATTCGGATACGAAGCAAATAGCTTACTTGCGACTGTGAGAGATATTTTAAGATATGTATAAGATTTAGAGTTTTTCCATAATAACACTGAGAATAGAACTATATGGCTTATCAGTCCTGCTGTTATGTAGACGTCGGTTTCTTATCATTATAACTATTTTTGAAAGTAGTCTGACCTACTACTGAGATTATTTCTTCCGACAAGCACTTTTGAATTCTGATAGTACCTTTTAAATTATCAAAATGTTAAATTTTCAAACGGAGTTTTGATCATCTGTTCATATGAAGGTATAAAGGAAAAACAAAAACAATACTTACATAAAAATAACAAAAAAATAATGAATATGTCACTATAAATGCTTGTCGTGAATGTTTGCGTGTATGTGTGTGTGTGTTTGTGTGTGTGTGTGTGTGTGAGTGTAACTTCGAGTGTATCAGTCTAGTATCCAGTTAGTAATTTGTGCCCATAAATTCTCTGTCCAGGGAAAGTGTTCTTATTTTTTTGAATGTCATCATAATGTGTGTTCAGGTGCTGAGGCAATTAGATGTTGCCTTGCCTTGTGTTGTTGAAATAAGTTCTTCGGTTGTTGTTTCTAAATTTAGAATCATAACCTTCTGAAAAATAATAATAATAATAATAATAATAATAAAAATAATAATAATAATAATAATAATAATTAATAATAATAATAATATATAATAATAATAATAATAATAATAATAATAATAATAATAATAATAATAATAACAGTAGTAGTAGTAGTAGTTAGTAGTAGTAGTAGTAGTAGTAGTAGTAGTAGTAGTAGTAGTTGTAGTAGTAGTAGTAGTAGTAGTAGTAGTAGTAGTAGTAGTAGTAGTAGTCGTAGTGGGCATCCTTCCGTCTCAAGAGACGATGGTTTGCGCCCTGTATGGCTTTAGTCTCATCAGTCTTGTTGAGAGCAACGACGGGTGTGACTCAGCAGACCAATCCTTGCATGGCAGTCTCTACCGCAGTTGTTGCACACATAGTTTGACTGTGTGTTTGGTATTTGGATCTGCTGCCTCTCTTTCCTCCTTGCTCTCCTCTCCTCAAACTTCATCTTTCTCCTCTCCTCACCTCTCTTCACTCCCTCCATCACCGCATATCTCCAGCCGTTGCGGTCGTCAGCAAGCGACTCCCAGGTGTTTGAGTCGATGCCTGTCAATTTCATGTCTCGTTTGCAGACATCATAGAAGCGCAGAGCTGGACGGCCAGTTGGTCGCCGTCCAGAAGCTAGTTCACCGTACATGATGTCTTTGGGTATGCGTCCATCGTCCATCCTGTGTACGTGACCAAGCCATCGCAAACGTCGCTGGCAGAGCATGAGATGCATACTGAGGGAGTTCGCTCTTTCTAGCACTGCATTGTTAGTGAGTCTGTCCTGCCACACTGATGCCAAGAATTCGTCGTAGACAGCGAATGTGGAAGTTTTCCAGGCGGTTCTCCTGTCTGGCATATGTTGTCCAGGATTCACTGCCATACAGTAGACTACTGAGTACACATGCCTGGTATACTCTGAGTTTGGTATTCAAAGTGAGTTGGTTGTTGGTCCACACTCTCTTGCTCAGTTGTGCCATGACAGCGGCAGCTTTGGCGATGCGCTTGTCTAATTCTGCATCAAGTGAGAGGTTGCTGGTGATGGTTGTGCCCAGCTATGTGAAGTGATTAGTGACTTCTAGCTCCTCGTTGTCAATGTAAATTGCTGGTATAGAGGGGACATCCTGACACATTGCATTTGTTTTCTTGATGCTGATCGTCAGCCCGAATTCCCTGCATGCGTGGGAAAACCTGTCCATCAGCCGCTGGAGGTCTTCCTCGGTATGCGCGCATAGAGCTGCATCATCTGCAAATAGCATTTCCCTTATGAGGACTGTGCGAACCTTGGTCTTTGCTCTCAGCCGTGCCAGATTGAACAGCTTCCCATCACTTCTGGTGTGTAAGTGGACTCCTTCTGGGGACTCTTTGAATGCAAACTTCAGCAGTAAGGAAAAAAATATACCAAACAAAGTCGGTGCGAGGACACAGCCTTGTTTCACGCCGCTGCGCATGGGAAGGGTTCAGAGGCTCCACCGTCGTAGCTAATGGTGCCCTTCATGTCGTCGTGGAATGAGGCAATGATGCTAAGCTGCTGAGGAGGACAGCCAATCTTCTTTAGCAGCTGGAAAAGGCCCTTCCTGCTTACAAGGTCAAATGCCTTTGTCAGGTCAATAAATGCAATGTAGAGGGGCATCTGCTGTTCTCTGCATTTCTCCTGAAGTTGACGTACTGAGAAGATCATGTCCACTGTCGACCTCTTGGCTCTGAAGCCACACTGCGACTCTGGGTAGATACGTTCGGCGAGGACTTGCAGTCGAGCAAGGACAACGCGCGCAAAGACTTTACCCACAATGCTCATTAGAGAGATTCCCCTATAGTTATTACAGTCACTACGGTCTCCCTTGTTTTTGTAGAGGGTGATAATCTTGGCATCGCGCATATCCTGGGGTACCTTGCCTTCTCTCCAGCAAAGACATAGGAGTTTATGTAGTGGTTCCAAGAGGGCTGGCTTTCCACATTTGATGATTTCGGGTGGAATGCTGTCGTCACCGGGTGCTCTGCCACATGCCAAAGCATCGATTGCTTTGCTGAGCTCCTCCATAATTGGTTCTGCGTCTAGTTCTTCCATTACTGGCAGTTCTTCAATTGCGTCTAACGCTTTTTGGGTGACAGAGTTTTCTCTGACGTAGAGCTCCAAGTAGTGCTCTACCCATCTTTCCATCTGCTTGTCCTTGTCTGTGATGGCTTCCCCTGTCTTGGATTTAATAGGCGCAGTTTTCTTTGTAGATTTGCCTGTCGCCTGTTTGATGCCCTCATACATGGCTCTTATTTTGCCACTGTCAGACGCTTGCTGGATGTTGTCCGACAACTGAAGCCAGTAGTTGTTGGCGCAACGTCGTGCTGTTTGCTGTGCTTTGCTGCGTGCAGCTTGCAACGCCTGCAGGTTCCTCTGACTTGGTTTTTGTTTATAGCTGACAAGTGCGCTGCGCTTGGCATCAATGACTGGCTCCATCTCAGTAATATTGGCTTCAAACCAATCATTGTTCCTGTGCTCCTTTTTGCCGTATGTCAGTACTGCAGTGCTGTAGATGGCGTTTCTAAGAGAGTTCCAGCTGTCCTGTGCGTTTTGTTCTGCTTTTCTATGAGCTGTGTCGAGATTCTTCTCAAGTTGCTCGTTGGACTCTATATTCTTTTCCGGTAAGCTGTCTTGCTGATATTGATCCTGGGCTGGCCCTTTCTCTTTGAGTGATGAAGTTTCTTTGGTGTCAGTTTCACCCTTGTGGCAACCAAAGAGTGATCTGTGTCGCAATCAGCGCTTTGATAGGACCTGGTGTTGCAAACATTGTTAAGAAAATCGCGCTTAGTGATGATCATGTCCAGCTGATGCCAGTGTTTTGACCTTGGATGTCTCCATGACACCTTGTGACATGCCTTGTTCTGGAAGTAGGTGTTCGTTACGCATAGTTTGCGATAGCAGCAGAGTTCAAGAAGCCTCTGACCATTCTCATTCATCTTTCCTATACCGTGGTGCCCCAAAACGGTTGGCCATGATTCTCTGTCGGCACCAACTCGCGCATTGAAGTCGCCAAGAAGGTAGATGTGCTCCACTTCTGGGATATTGTTGACAATGGTGTCTAATGACTCATAGAATTGGTCCTTTACTTCAACCGAAAGGAAATTGATGTGCAGTAGTAGTAGTAGTTATAATAATAGTAATAATGATATATAATAATAATATAATAATAATAATAATAATAATAATAATTAATAATAATAATAATAATAATAATAATAATAATAATAATAATAATAATAATAATAATAATAATAATAATAATAATAATAATAATAATAATAATAATAATAATATAATAATAATAATAATAATAATAATAATAATAATAATAATAATAATAATGATGATAATAATAATAACAATAATAATAATAATAATAATAATAATAATAATAATAATAATAATAATAAATAATAATAATAATAATAATAATAATAACAATAATAATAATAATAATAATAATAATAATAATAATAATAATAATAATAATAATAATAATAATAATAATAATAATAATAATAATAATAATAATAATAATAATAATAATAATAATAATAATAATAATAATAATAATAATAATGTCGAGAACTCTACGTGGTTCCAGCTATTACCATACACCCCATACACCGGAGCATACTCAATGTCTCAATCGTTTTTATGTTATATGTTTGTGTTGAGAATGTTGGCTATTAAGCTTAACTGCTGGTCAAAAATAACTTCGCGATTGTGGGGGGCGAACGAATCGGCGGTCTCAGAAATGGGTGAGAGAGGGATCTAGAAATGACTTGGGTTTGAAACGAATATTTTTCTGTTCGTGGATAGCTCACACGGTAGAACCACGCTCTCACCTGCCAAGCGGAGTTGTCGTACCAATAAGGTCGCAGGTTCAAACCCCACCACCGCCGCGAAAATTTTTTATTCTCTATTGTCTTCTGGCACTTTTCTACTCACTTCATATCTTGTTGTTACCAACATAAGTGCCTGCTCCACTCACTTTTCTGAATTAAAAAATTCACCCCATACACCGGAGCATACTCAATGTCTCAATCGTTTCTATGTTATATGTTTGTGTTGAGAATATTGGCTATTAAGCTTAACTGCTGGTCAAAAATAACTTCGCGATTGTGGGGGGCGAACGAATCGGCGGTCTCAGAAGTGGGTGAGAGAGGGATCTAGAAATGACTTGGGTTTGAAACGAATATTTTTCTGTTCGTGGATAGCTCACACGGTAGAGCCACGCTCTCACCTGCCAGGCGGAGTTGTCGTACTAATAAGTTCGCAGGTTCAAACCCAACCACCGCCGCGAAAAATTTTTATTCTCTATTGTCTTCTGGCACTTTTCTACTCACTTCATATCTTGTTGTTCCAGCTATTAATTCCCCTCAATCATATATATATATATATATATATATATATATATATATATATATATATATATATATATATATATATATAAACATATATATATATATATATATATATATATATATATATATATATATATAAACTAATATTGATACCAAATCAACAAAGATAAACAGAAAGAATAATATAACCAAAACTTTCTCCTTCAAAAGCGCATTCATTGATACACATCGGTAATTACTTTAGTAGTGTCAAGAACTGTATCAACAAAATACTAATATCCTCTTTTTGTGACCTTGGGTCGGTGTTGTGCTATTATTGACTCGTTGTATGATTTCCATTGATTCCATTGACACATTACAGTTTAATTTTTTATTTTTATTGTATTGAGGGTTGTTTTGGAAGTAAACAACTGAGATAAAATAATGACTTTTTAAAAACTTTTTAAGAATGTCGTTATAACATTATTATAGAATGTTTTCAATTTGTATTTTTCTCATTTTTTTGTTCTTTTTTTTTGTTGGTTTCAGATTGGGTGTGTTGGAAAATTACTTTAAACTCGATTGCTTAAGCGTGAGAAAGCGACATTATAAGTCTATAAGTCTAAAAGATACATTATCCAAACGACTAAGAGAAGAATGTTTTCTGTTCCCATGATTTCAGACCATGACTTTATGGTAACGACATCACACTCTATCGTTTTTATTCTGACCACAAGAGGAAACGACTTGTGGCCAGCATAATATGGAATTATTAAACTGCCTATCGCAATTATTGGGGACAACATGCCTTTGCCGTATTTAATAATTTACAAAAATATAATTCTCATTGTCAAATTCATGAATTAACATTACCTGCATGACATTAAAGCGATGTAGCCAAAATGTGTGAAATGAAATATTCCTGAAATGAAATAAATATTTTCAAGACAGAATATATCAAAGGAAGGTTTTCCAGCCAAGATGTATGAAATTTATTTTTATGGTTAAAATCTAGTTAAATTATTTTTCAAATGAAAGCTTTATTGCAAAACTAAATGAAATGAATGTATTCTGTCTAAAAGATTTCAGGCAGGAATTTTTAATTTCATAAGCTTTGACAAGGAGATTTTTATTTTTGTTAATTGTTAAATACGGTCAACATATGTTGTCCAAAGTGATTTAACCTGCTGAGAATAAGTTTAATGTTACTGCACAATGTAGTTAATGATGCCATATTATGCTGGTAATGTTATGCCACAAGGTAGTTAAATGCTTCCATATTATGCTGACCATCAATACATTGTTACGGCATAAGGTAGTTAAATGACTATATTTTTTTTTTCTGGCGATAAGTGCAATGTTACGGCATAGCGTAATTAATAATACCATATTATGATGACCCTAAGTGCAATGTTACCGCACAAGTTAGTTAAATGATTCCATATTATGCTGACTCGAATTCGTGATCCTCTTGCGGTCAAAAGTAATACGATAGGGGTTATGTCTTGGCCAAAATGTCATGGTCTGAAATTATGTGAATGAAAGTGACGTTATAGGAAAATGATAAACTTTCCTCTTAGTCGTTTGGTTATGTGACCGTTTGAGTATTATTATCTGAAACATCCTTCAAATCATTAATTTTTAGATTTAGAAGGAAAACGGTATTGTGTTATCTTAGAAATAATATTATTGGAGTCCAACTACTTAAAAAGACTATAAAGACACGAAAATACTCGGAAACGTAATCAGTTAGCAAGAAAAGTATGAAAAACGGAAAACAATTTTGTTATTTTTGCAAAATGTAATTTTTTTAGGGGTATGGGATACTGTGTCAAACTTTTCTCGGAATCAATTCAATGAATGTGTCTGACAATTTTCACAGTTATCACAGAAATAATGTAGATAGTGTGTTACCATAGACAGATCTTTTTGATAACTTATGTGTATCTTGAATTATAATCCATGATACTTCTGTAAAATCTCTCTATGGTAACACAACATACTACAATGTTGATTAGAGGGAAGGCTGTGTAGGCTATTCCTTCAATCGTTTTTTGCGGAAAGTTTGCCAGGATATTATTATATATTTTTCTACTTTTTCTTCTCCTTCGTCGTGTGGAAACCTCCAATATTGTTAAGGATCACTCCACAGTTTGTAGGGTTTTTGCTACACCCAACGAATCAGGTCAAAAAACGGGCATCAACACAGATAATGTATATTCTTTACCAACAATAATAACGATACAGAATGATTAATACTGAAGAATATAGGTAATTATTTTCTTTTAGAAAAGACCGAAACCGCTTTCTCGCGCATGAATAAAACTAAACAAAACAAACATATAGCTTAATTGTCTTTCACCACTCTATAGTCTATTCCAAAAAGTAAGTTAAAATCCAGCAACAATTGTCTTACCGTAATATGTTTAGTTTTGTATCACTGTAGAGGCCTTAGAGCCCGTGACAACGAGTTGAAACGCTAAATGTCATCTATTATTATTATTATTATTATTATTATTATTATTATTATTATTATATTATTATTATTATTATTATTATTATTATATTATTATTATTATTATTTATTATTATTATTATTATTATTATTATTATTATTATTATTATTATTATATTATTATTATTATTATTATTATTATTATATTATTATTATTATTATTATTAGTATTATTATTATTATTATTATTATTATTTATTATTATTATTATTATTATTATTATTATTATTATTATTATTATTATTATTATTATTATTATTATATATTATTATTATATATTATTATTATAATTATTATTATTATTATTATTATTATTATCATTATTATTATTATTATTATTATTAAAATCGTTTGGTAATGCTCTTTTCAATGTAATGGCCGCAATCCTTTGGAGAAATCGAGGATTTTCTTTAAAAGTCCAGTTTTTCAAAATTAATTTTACACATGTCGACTCTAATGTTTGTATACTATTATTTGAGCAATTTCTATTTTGTTCTAATATTTCATTTTGACAGTACGTTACGTAATTTATCATCTGTGAAGCGCATTGAGATGTTTGTTTCATGGAAAGCGATCAACTAGTCACGTGGGCTTTTTATATTTATCATAGAATACTTATCGAATAAAATGAAAAGAGTTGACGATAAACTACATATTAAAAATGGTGACCAAATTCCAACTGTAATTTGGAAGTTTATTTATTTGGAGTCCTCTATGTCTAGTTCCGTACAAGTTAAAGGGTCTGATTCACAAATGTCTGAAAGCACCTTGCAAACAACTACCGTTTAACCTAAAAGACGACGGAAAGTTAATTGTATCTATTGGTTAACACCAAAACGAACGGAAATAAATCCGGATTTATACATAGATTTTAAATAATTTACCAAAGACCCCCCCCCCCCACCCCCCAAAAAATATATATAAAAAAAAATAAAAATTAATAAATAAATGAATAAATTAATAAATATATAAAAAAACGAACAAACTAGTGTGAACAGCACTGGTGGTAATCAAACATTCAATCAGAGAACAAATAAAAAAAGACAGCGTAAGAAATGAACAAAGGAAAAAGAGAGATTGAGATAAAGAAAGGAGATGGGGTAAAAATAACCTTGTATTAATTCGTTCAGTTTATTCACTTTCCTTTAAAGATTTAGTCTATTATTTATCCGATCTAGCACAAGTGTCGGTCACGCATATCGAGGTTAATAGGGTAAACATTGAAGTCACGCTTGACTGGATGTTATACTAAACACGCATATTTTGATAAACGTCAATTTGTCAAGAGTAAATGGCCAATATTTTGACAGCAGTAGTTTGTCAAAGACACTTGTGTGGTCATGTGGTTTGTTGATATTACACTCGCTTATGAATATTTTTACCCCAATAATAGTCGAGCCTCGCAATACACATAGTTGAGTCGCTGGAAGATTCTCTACTCATATTGTCTCATCGTACTCAGGTGTAAAATGAGGGCCTGGCTATTAACAAGAACTCAGGTGTAAAATAAGTAGCTGGTCGTTAACAAGGACTCAGGTGTAAAATGAGTACCTGGTCGTTAACAAGAACTCAGGTGTAAAATGAGTACCTGGTCGTTAACAAGGACTCAGGTGTAAAATGAGTACCTGGTCGTTAACAAGAACTCAGGTGTAAAATGAATGCCTGGTCGTTAACAAGGACTCAGGTGTAAAATGAGTACCTAACCGTTAACAGCGTTGTCTACGTCGGAAAAAATTGTAAGATTCCTTAGAGGCGTCATGTCTCGTTCTAAATGTTACGTGTTGGTTGGGTCAGGGACACCTTGTAAAGCGCTTTGAGCACGTTTAGTGGATATAGCGCTATTTGCTTAATCTTATAGAGATTTGGAACCCTCAGTGCAGAAGATCAAGGAGAAGGCCACGAGCAACATGGAGACGATTTAAAGAAGCTGATATACAGAGAAGTGGAAATACCTTGAATGAGATAAAAAAGTTAGCTCAGGATAGAGAAGGATGGAAACTGTTTGTCTGTGGCCTACACCCTGACCCAGGGTGAAAAAGGCAATGATGATGATAGAGAAGGATGGAAACTGTTTGTGTCTGTGGCCTATACCCTGACCCAGGGTGAAAAAGGCAATGATGATGATAGAGAAGGATGGAAACTGTGTCTGTGGCCTATACCCTGACCCAGGGTGAAAAAGGTAATGATGATGATAGAGAAGGATGGAAACTGTTTGTGTCTGTGGCCTATACCCTGACCCAGGGTGAAAAAGGCAATGATGATGATAGAGAAGGATGGAAACTGTTTGTGTCTGTGGCCTATACCCTGACCCAGGGTGAAAAAGGCAATGATGATGATAGAGAAGGATGGAAACTGTTTGTGTCTGTGGCCTATACCCTGACCCAGGGTGAAAAAGGCAATGATGATGATAGAGAAGGATGGAAACTGTTTGTCTGTGGCCTATACCCTGACCCAGGGTGAAAAAGGCAATGATGATGATAGAGAAGGATGGAAACTGTTTGTCTGTGGCCTATACCCTGATCCAGGGTGAAAAAGGCAATGATGATGATAGAGAAGGATGGAAACTGTTTGTCTGTGGCCTATACCCTGATCCAGGGTGAAAAAGGCAATGATGATGATAGAGAAGGATGGAAACTGTTTGTCTGTGGCCTATACCCTGATCCAGGGTGAAAAAGGCAATGATGATGATAGAGAAGGATGGAAACTGTTTGTCTGTGGTCTATACCCTGATCCAGGGTGAAAAAGGCAATGATGATGATAGAGAAGGTTGGAAACTGTTTGTCTGTGGCCTATACCCTGACCCAGGGCGAAAAAGGCAATGATGATGATAGAGAAGGATGGAAACTGTTTGTGTCTGTGGCCTATACCCTGACCCAGGGTGAAAAAGGCAATGATGATGATAGAGAAGGATGGAAACTGTTTGTGTCTGTGGCCTATACCCTGACCCAGGGCGAAAAAGGCAATGATGATGATAGAGAAGGATGGAAACTGTTTGTGTCTGTGGCCTATACCCTGACCCAGGGTGAAAAAGGCAATGATGATGATAGAGAAGGATGGAAACTGTTTGTCTGTGGCCTATACCCTGACCCAGGGCGAAAAAGGCATTTTGTCTTTTTCTAGCAATGAGATTACTTGGTTTTGCCCTGGTGCTGACCGGATTCCTTGGTTTCGGGAGGAATAAATCAAATGTATTGCTCTGTATTTTGGAGACATTATTCCCCGTTTACACCAGCTCATTGTTATGTACTGGTATATATTGTATTTTTTTTTTGTTGTATATTCCTCTTGGATGGACTTGTTTCCTTATATCTAGTTGAGAATGTAGGCGATTTTAAAGTAAATACACTGATGTGACTATGGATTCTTTATCTGTTCACTTTAGAACCCTTCTTCTTTGAATTACTTTTTCCTTGGGTTCTAAAGTTGTAATTCGCATTGTTTTTTATAATCCTGTTTTTTTCCCTTTTTACGTACTTCTCTCCAACGCCGTCCTCCTTCACATTGACTGCCAGCTTTCTGAGCTGACAAATGGCTGCCCAATCCTCCCGTCTGTTGACGTTATCGTACAACTCTCTTCCTTTGGTATATGTCCAATTTGGGATATTTTATATAACTAAGTCTCGGTCTTCTTCTTCTTTGTTTGCCCTTAACTCTCCCATGTAAAACATATTGCATTAGGGTTCAAGGGTTTCGGTATCTGTAACCAAAAAATCTGATTTTTCTCCTTGTTACTGCCGCTAAATAACCTTAACGTGTCACATGCGTAATAAAACCCTTTAAAGTAATCAAAACAAGCAGAGGTTGGTATTTTTCCACTTTATCTTTATTTAAGAATGTGATTTGTGTTAAATTGTTTCTGTGATAATAAGTTATCTAATAAATTGATTTTATATTATGTATTATCTCTACTTTTACATTGTTTCATGAACCTTATTTATAAAATGAATTGGGATTATGAAATTAAAATATTTGAAAACAGGGTTAAAAATCAAGTTGAATGGAATATATTCTTTTTTTCTTTTTTTCTCATTGTTTGTTTGTTTTTTGGGGATTTTTTTTTGATCGTTTGAATTTTCATTTGTATATTTTTGCTTCCATCTATTTTGATTAATATTCTTTTAGACGGGAAAGATTTGAGGGAGGGGGAGAGGGATCATTATCATGAACATCTATTTTGTTTCAAAAGTATGATATCTGATGAAAATATTCCCGTATGAGAAGAATGTGTCAGAATGATGAAGACTTTATCAACCAGCAAAGCATCCTGTTATACTTCTTCAAGAATCGCCATTACCCTGACCGAGTATTAGAAGATGGTGAAGATGAACAGCCACACCAAAAGAATCGACCCATCCTGGTCCTTCCGCATTACCCTCATCATAAGTCTAACAGACACCCACTCATTATTGGTTGAACAGGGGGTTGGGAAATATTTCGAGTATACATCTGGAACCGATCTTAGAGCAATTAGTACCTATTCTGTATATCGTGTCAATCTGGTATAAGGTCGGAATATGCAAGTGAAGAAAATTTAAAAAAGTGGGTGGAGCAGGTATTTACGTTGGTAACAACGAGAGATGAAGTGAGTAGGAACGTGCCAGAAAATAATAGAGAATTAAAAAAGTGTTCGCGGCGGTGATTGGGGTTTGAGACCGCGACCTTATTGGTACGACAACTCCGCCTGGCCGGTGAGAGCGTGACTCTACCGTATGAGCTATCCACAATCACAAAAACGATCGTCTCTAAATCAGGTAATTCTTAGATCTCTTTCGCACCGACTACTTGAGATCGCGGGTCCAACACACATAACCTCTTCGAAGTTATTTGGCCAACAGTTAAGCTAAAAAGCCAATATTCTGAACACAAATATATAACAAAGAAACAATTGAGACATTGAGTATCCTCCAGTAGTTGGGGTGAATTTTTTATTCAGAAAAGTGAGTGGAGCAGGCACCTATGTTGGTAAAAACAAGAGATGAAGTAAGCAGGAAAGTGCAAGAAGACAATAGAGAATAAAAAAATCGTGGGTTCAAACCCCAATAAAAAAGAACTGTGTATTTTCTACACCAGTATATAAAATACATATGTGTATTCTTATACGAGAAGTTCCATTGAGTGTCACAAGCGCTAATCATCACTGTATTTTTTCGTCTCGGTCCCATTTCCAAGTTGTAACATTGGAACCCTATCATGATAAGTTTCATGAAGCAGAGATGTTAGCCTTCCTGAAAAGGCAAAATAAAATGATTGTCGAAAGATAATACGTAATTGCTGACCTATTAACTATATTATACTTTGCTTTAAATTTACATCAAACTTTGTCAAAATAGAACAATAAATTCCCGCATTATACACTAAATTTGTCCAAAGCGCTATCCAAGGGATTCCTCGCAAACAGCAATACTTTACATGCAGGTCAAGACATGACGCTTTTTAGGCAATAGTAATTTTTGGGGGGACAGACACAATGCAGCTAAAAGCTAGTTACTCAATAAACGCCTGAGTACAGTGAGAGAATGTGAAAAATAAAAACCTTTTTCCAATGACTCACCTATTCACCGCTCAGAACGGGTCCCGACCCCAAACCCTTCCAAAATGATGGTGATAACAATACCACATAGTTGGGATGGCAGTATCGGGTTAGATTCCCAAGGAATATTATTTTTTTAAATATTAAAAAAAATATATATTTCACTTTCTTTTTTTACAAAACAATTTTTAAAAAATGTTTATTAACATTATTCTTGTTATATTTTGGAGAAATGGCATATGGAAGCTCCAATTCAATGACTAAATGAAATATACTTAATCGCTCCTTTCAAATCGATCACCTTGAGTTAAAATTAATTCTATGAGAATAATGAAAAGCTATGTTAGTTGCTTTATAAATGCCAATTTGTTTCTTTCTTTGGATTATAATTTAAAACGATAAAATTGATCTTTATTTTTGTCAGCAAAAATAATAATTTATTATTATAAACGTCACATCGGTGGAATATCTTTCCCTATTTTTTTTAGACCACCGAGTTTGAACATTTCTGATTTGGTTTCTCTTCCATGAAAAAGAAATAACCACCTACTTGGTAACACTCAATACTCATAACGTCAGAAATTAAGGTAGGGCATTGATTCCCACCAACTCTATGACATAATGCTATGCTATGGCTACATGATGGAGCGATAGTATACATCGCTTTGTTAACAATAATTATAATTAATTCATGTCGTGTAAATACTATTTAACATTATAATTTATCCGTCAATTATTACCTTTAATAAACTGATTACTGCAAATTCGGTGACTGCAGGTTAGATTTGTGCCATCGTCAAACAAAGCCCTTTCTTGTGATCGTCGCAAGCCTTAATCGCTGTCTCCGCTTGGTTAAATTTATTATTTTGGAGTCCTTTGTCTTCCTAATTGATAGGATCCTGTACATTTTAACACCATTTTGACCCCGTCTTCTAGTGCACCCGATTATTAAACAATTATTTGGCATGTTTCACTTTTTAAAAAATCGGGCAAGAGCTTGATGTTAATCATTGTTTACTAAACAGCCATGTTCTTCTGTCACCATGTAATAGAAATAGATCATTTAGTCTTCGAACAGTCTAAACTCATGTGTGGACGTTTAAGAAATTGAGACCGTTACCTTTTGGACAGGTTGAACATTTCCTGAAGTTTCCTCATTAAATATCATATCTTTCATAAGATCACTCATAATACAATGTAAACACAAGATACACATCGAATACCACTACTTTCAAAGGACCAATCAAAAAGAGTGAAATAAGCGTTGTTGTTAAGATAAAATAGGTCAGTGACAATGTGATGACGAATCAAACACTATTTGGTCTTGACAAAAAGAATACAATAAAATAATCGATTATCAATTTTCTATGAACCGTCGCACCACCAGAAAGTCGGAATCTGGTCAATCATCACACATTACCACTGGTATTTAATTTCAAGTCGGTAAACCTGACGTTTGTATATTGATCATATGTATTAAAAAAAAAAACACACCATTACAGAAAATGTTTACAGTCTGATAAAATTTAGTGTGGAGGAAGCACATCTCAGGATATAGAAAACTGCGGAAATTCCCCGTGGCAAATTCCACTTGTTTTACATACTATAAACATCATACGCGAGAGGATGTTTACCGACTTGATGCGATCAGACAAAGATACCAGTCGTCTGCTATTAAACCCTTTTGCCGCTTCAGGAGTTTCGCTTCTGGATATATCGCTGTCTAAGGTATGGCCGTATTGCGAGGTCATTGTTTTAGGTTAGTGTCAGGTTATACGTTTACGAAGGCTATGGTCATATAATTTGCTACCAATATGATTCTTTTTTAATTGGATAAACGAGTTTTTTTTTTTTAGATAATCACAGAATCAACAATATCAGCTCAGAGGTTTACGTGGAGGACAATGACATGGCCTCCAAAAAGCGCTTTTTTAAACTTTAATAATCAAAACGAGATTTAGATTCTATTTTTCCAAACAAATGAAGACAAGTAAAACAATAAAACAAAAACAAAAAACAAAAAACAAAAAAACAAACAAAAACAAACAAGTAAAAAAAAAGAAAAGATAGTAACAACACAAAAAGAAACAATCAAACTAAACTAAATAAATGAAGAAGCTTAAAACAACAAAAACCGAACAAGCAAACAAAGATCAACCACCACCCCCCCCCCCTCCAAAAATAAAAAAAATAATAAAAAAAATAATAACTAAAACACTTGTGGTGAATAGTATAAACAGAAAATGCATAATGAAAATTCAAATTATCATCTTTAACTCATGCGAATTTTAAAACTCCAGAAAAGGAGAGTTCTTTTGTATTGAAACAAATCAAAATCAATTGTTGCATTGTATATCGAAATGTAACAAGTGGAATTGAGGTTAAAAAAAGCGTGCATGAAACACAATCACATATCCACTCGAAGTCTCAAAGCGTTTTACAATGGGTCCCATGACAACACGTAACGTGTAGGCCCAAAGATGGTACCTGTGATGGGTTAGTACATTATTATTTCGAACAGAACAGCGCTGTTACCGACATGGTACTCATTTTACACATAGTCACGTTAAGACACTATGACTAAAGAGTAAAACAAATAAAATAAAATGGATTATAACTTGTATCGTCTGTACTCAATGGTGGTTGGAGTGTGCATGCACACCAACCTGCTCTTATCATTTCTGCCAGTACCCTGGGACTCTCTACTCACTAACCCACGCCACACTAACGTTTCATTCACAATCAAACCTCCAATGAATGCGACAATTCAAGTTATACTTCATTCTATTTGATTAGTTTTCCACGTCTATCTGGTTATTGTTATTCTGTGGTAGCGTTTGTTCCCAAAACGTTCATTGTCTGTTTTGTTCCAGTCCGAATCCATTCCATTATTACTCTTTCTTTCGTTAGCATTTTCTCATAGAGCTTATTCTCTAATGGTGAATATTCTGCGTTGGTCTGAGCGTTTTTCTATTTAGACAATAGGGCCATAATATTGCGGGTCATTATGCATGTAATTTAGTACACTTCGGCAATAATCGCTGTAGAGCAAAATTTACTTGGTGTCATGGCTGCTTAGAATTGTTTTGAAATTCAATGAATATATTTGTGCACTTATTATGCAAAGACAAAGTAGTGAAAGTAATTATTCATTATTAAGGCAAGAGGTTCAAATTATTACCAATCCCAAATCAACACGAATCAACCTGCCAAAGTAATTGGTTCAATTATTTAATGTTGTTGTTTCGTTTGTTTGTAATGACAATTTCGTCATAATAGCTCTCCCTTTCTTTCCCCTCATTTTTTTGCTATAAACAAATTAATTGCCTTAATCTTTTAAAAAACATTTTTAAAAAACAAAACAAAAAAAAAAAACAAAAACAAAAACGAATTACACAATTTGACACACAAAAAAAAAAAATGCTTCAAATATCGATCGATTGAAATGACCCTCTTACAAACGTGGAACTTCCTTGAAATGTTCCGTCAAGTCCCATGTTTGAGAGGGTTTCTATATATGAGGGTCATTTAAGTTGATCAATATTTGAATGACGAGTTGTTGTAACAAATTTCTAAATACGAGCTAACTAGATAAATACACTAATAGTCATTATGAACAAATATGGTAGATAGAACAAAGTTGACGTTACTTAGGTCTTTGTTATTGTTTTTTTTTAAATTCAATCCATCTTTATGAGTAGTTCTCACTAAATTGTATTAACCAGTTTCTCAACTCTCAATGCTACACATTTTTGTGTTCGTCATATATATTTCCGGGTGGCAATGTTGTAAGTTTGTTTTTTTTTTTCTCAAGTCAGCACACCGGCACATACAACTATTTCAAATCGTGAACATTTATAGCCTGATTGATAGAATTTAATGAGAACTACTCAAAAAAGTCCTGCCCAAAATCAATGACAAAGAGATGAGTAACTTTAATTTCGTTCATAATAATAATACTAATAATAATACTAATAATAATAATAATAATAATAATAATAATAATAATAATAATAATAATAATAATAATAATAATAATAATAATAATAATAATAATAATAATAATGATATTAATAATAATAATGATATTAATAATAATAATAATAATAATAATAATAATAATAATAATAATAATAATAATAATAATAATAATAATAATAATAATAATAATAATAATAATAATAATAATAATAAATTAATAAATAAATAAAAGCACTGTTTATAGCGCTTTACCCGGATAAACAGGCACCAAGCATTTACATTAACAACAATTTAAATATACAAATACACAAACATACACTTCCTCAATGAATTACATTTGAAACAAATCGGTTGTTTATTAGGATTTGCTATTTTGAAGATATGAGGATGGCCTTAGGGATATTGGTACGTAATATCAACGTTGAAAGGTCGGTGTCAGAATGAGTGCCTAACATACAAAATAACTTTGTCCTCACCTAATTGAGCTCATCATCCCTTGATCTCAAGGTTATTGTTGGAGTATATACCTTTATTGAATGTTAATATACAACAGGGACCCAGTTTGGAAAGATCTAGAATCCAGGGTAGCAATATAATTCAATTTTCTTCATAAGGCACTTGAAGCTAAAGTTGAATCCGGTTTCGATAGCGTGAAAATACTGACTACCCTTCGGATATGACGCTAGTACTTTCCGACAAATCTTAACAAACGTCTACCCGTTTACTACTGGGTGAACTGCGGGGTCGGAAAATAACTCTAGACTTTACCCAGGATCGATCTCGATCCGTTTGCGTGTGAAGTGAGTGATCTACCAACTGAGCTATCGAGACCTTACATTCCTGATCATAATGTTTAAAAAAAAAAAACTTAATCAATACCTTGACTAATTTTGAAGATCTGGTCAGTTAAATGGTGCTGGGGACAAAGAAATATTTGGAGAAAAGCAGCTTTAATTTTTTTAAAAATCATAATATAATATAATCAACATAAATATAACAACGTTATCAACATACAGTCATTTTAAAAGTTACATTCATGAGTACAACAGCAAACAGTGCAGGACAGAAAAAGCCAAAATTAATTATAACAACTATGCCAACATTGTTGTGTTAAGTCTTGCGTCATATTAATTCAGGGAAATGCATTACGATATTGAAGGACATTTTTTCTACTTATCCATTTAACATTATAATGATTCATCATATAGTTGTGGAAATTAGGTTAACACCGTGCAAATTCGGGTTGAAAACATTGAAATTCGCATACAGGTTGCTAAGACCCATAGAAAAAAACATCTGATAGAGAACAACTCTGGCAATCGATCACAGCGTATCGGTTTAAGGCCTTAGAAATTAAATTAATTAAACACGGGAAATAGCTGCGTAAAAATATATTTTTCTTCATATTCATTGTATTAGG
Source organism: Berghia stephanieae (assembly GCF_034508935.2). NCBI lineage: Eukaryota > Metazoa > Mollusca > Gastropoda > Nudibranchia > Aeolidiidae > Berghia > Berghia stephanieae. The sequence goes on along the minus strand of NC_088373.1, from coordinate 33,439,617 downwards.
GAAAATTAGGCTAAAACTATGCACATCGGTGTTGACATCCTGAAAATTGGAATATAGGTAGATATGGCCCGTATAATTAACACCTAATATAGAAACACTCTGGCAATTTATCATAACAGTGCGTTTTTAGCAATGCTTTTCCTATATAGAAGTACTTATCCTAGGGAATAACCACGATAATGAAATGTGCGTTCTAAAATTTAAATACACTGGTAACCATTTACGGTAGCTAACTGATGGTTATTTCGTGTTGTAACTAGTAGATATAAGAGGTAGAGGAAAGAAGCTCCACGGTGGTTCATGTCGATCGTCACATTTGTTGCAGTTCTATAAAAGATATAATGTTAGCAAAAGCTCGACTTCTTTCAAAAACTGTGACATCATCCTTATCATCAGCAGTGATATCATTTAAAGCTTGTTTTGTTAAGTTCGTGCACGACAAATTTTATGGCAGTGTGCCTATGGGGACTAAATCCTCTCCGGCCAACATATCAGAATCTTTGATGGATAACGTAATTTCACGTATAATTTCTTCCATGTCTGTTGTCATTACAGAATGGAGAGCTCCCGACTCAATGTTTTTACAAAAAAGCACGTTTGTTTATTACAGCAAATCTCTAATTTTTAAGGTTGTCTCATTATTCTTGTGGGTGGTGGCGACATAAATCTTATTCGGTGACTCCTGCCAGGCAAAATGACGAAGTTTGGAATTCTTGTAGGACATTTCTTTTAGATTTCTTTAATTAAATCGCCTAATTTTCTTGACATTAAATTTTATACTACAATACTTAGCATCATTTTGTTTTAAGCTTTCAATAATCTCATTTCTTTCTAATGATTTTTAAAAAAATAGATACATACAACTTGTTTTCATCACAAACCAAAATATCGAATTGTGTTAAATCTTCAAAAAGATTTTCGTAGCCTTGCCCTTTGTCATACCCTCTCGACCTTAGAGCGACATTCTAAAAAGTCTTGGTAATCTTGTTGGCATATCAAACAATTGTACCAGTCTATGGGAGCAGTTCTTTTTGCTATTGTATGTGAATTTGAAATAATGCAAACGCATTCCTTTATTAGGCATATGCAATATTCGTCCATATACATATACACATTTCTCTCTATTTCGTTCTTTCGGTTAAAAGACCCATCATCAGCAGGCAAAATGTGTGCAGTGCCTTACTTAAGGACACAACAGTACAAACAGAACACTCTCCCATTGTCCTCGTGAGGTAAATGACGTAAAGTCAATAACTTGACACATTACAGCATCATAGTGGTTGATGACGATGATGATGATGATGATGATGATGATGATGATGGTGATGATGATGATGATAATGATGATGATGATGATGATGATGATGATGATGATGATGATGATGCTGATGATTATGGCGTTCTTCTATAATTTTAATTGTATGCTGACGCTCATCAATTTTGACCAAAATAGTTTTTAACTCACGTAAAATGATTATAGCAGTATTTTTGGAAAGAAGACAAAAATAGAAGGGGGGAGAAGGAGCACTGTCCTTTTTCAACGCCGGTTATAGGCATTTATTGAGTTGTGTTCTGCTAGTCTGTTTGGACTACCCCTCTGCTCGTTGATCCGTCCGTTTTTGAGCAATTGATTATACTTATTAAATCAGATGGAGAAATAAAAATCATATTTTAGAATATTGCTCACTAGACGTCCTTTAAGACAAGTGAAATTGAATAATATTTACGATTATATAATTTCTATGGTTCGTGGATAGAAAGTAAAGGGTAAGAAAAACATCAACTTCCACGCTAAAAATAGTCACCAATGGGAATCTAAAGGATGACGTAAAACAACCTTGGGTCGGCTTGCCACGAATTTTTACATAATAACAATGAAAGAAATTGTTGTCTTCCATTTCAAAATATTCTAACCTTAAAAACATTGTATCTGAACTAATACTGATCTCTCAGTTTGGTTCTATATCATAAATTATATGATTTTAAATATTCTACAACGCATGTAATTTTCATGTTTTCAACCCTGATTTGCAGAATTCAAGGGCGTTTTTTTTTACCTAATTCCCCCTACTAATACAAATTAATGCTTTTGGGAAATGGCAGTTAAATGGTTTAGCTATTGTTTTTATATAAATTTCATTTTGGCCACATTGTGTCATTTTTAGCATTTTGGCCTCAAGCTAAAATCCACTGTCAGTGACATAATCTGGAATGTTT
>NC_088373.1:33429900-33434900 GCF_034508935.2 Berghia stephanieae | reverse complement strand
TCTCTTTGTTATTGGTTTCACCAAGTTATTTTGATGAGTAGCTCTTGCTAAAGTGTAATAATCGTTCTTTAAACGTTTAACGTTACACATTTTTGAGAGCTGGTACGTTCTATCCGTTGACTGATAAATAATAATAAATGGCATGTATATAGCTCTTCACCCCGTTGACATATGCTCAAAGAGCTTTATTCTTATATATTTTTTTTAAATGTTAAAATATACCATTTGTTTTGGTTTATTTTTCAAATAAACGCAATGCATCATGAAAAAACAATTTTCGGTGTTCGGACATGCTACAGTGAATGAAAAAATCAATCGAGTGGTGTAAAGGTTTGGATTGAGATATTGCCACGGTTAGCTAGAAGGTCAATTTTGATCAAATATTAGTTCTTGTCATAAGTGATTAAATTAACCAATTTTTCTACATCTTCGGTAAATATTAAAGCTTAATTTCACCTCTAAATATTTTTAAAATGCTAATCAAGTTGAAAAAGTATGAAATTTAGAGAAGTTGCAGGATACCTTTCCGATACATCTGAACATAACTTTATGAAAAAATCATTCGATTTACTTCAACTAATGATTAAAATGCTCTGGGGAATATATTCTTTCCTAAAATAAAAACAATGCAAATCCAAATATGTCATCTTCCGACTGATTATGTACTGCACTAACACATAGACTGATTTTATTCACGTTTTTGTTTATAACAACCGTGTTTATCCGATCAATCATTTGTAGAAAGTTTGAAGAAGATTAGTTGATAATTGAGGGAGGAGTCAAGATTTTAGTGATGTAAATTGTAGTATTGAGAAACAACGCATTTAAAAATCAAAGTAAACTAGTTAAGGGAAATACAAACTCTCCTCATGCAGACTTATCGATCCCAGGTTGGATTGTGACCACATGACATACTTAAGAATAACGTGATTGGTTGTTGAAGAAAGAGAGTAGCTTTTAGTTTTCATTGATATATTTTTGTCTTTACTTAGTTATAAAGACGATTTGATACTCTTTCACGAAATCAGTCATTCCTTTCCACTGAAAATAAAAATGGGCATGGATTTAATCATACCATCGGTGACAAAATACGTTATTTTGAGTAGGAAAAATAGCTGAAGATGATGTTCTCATGCTAATTTTTATGCAGAGAAATGGTCCCATGACAATATCCCACCAAAATATAACTTTAGTAAACTGGGCAAAATTTCATCATATATAACGTCGTCTCCCCCCCCCCCCTCATAACCAATGGCCTCGTACACATAGAATCATAATGTAGATCATTTCTATTCCACAGTCCTAAGAATACACTGTCATGATGTTTAGCTAACTCGTGATCAACTAAAAGTATTGTCACCTCAGTTCACTCACCAAATTTGTTAATGATGAACGCAATCAAAGTCCTCGATTTCATACCTAAAATTACATCTTGGGGACACTCTACATAACCTAACCCTAATTTTAATCTCCATTTAAAAAAAAAATCTAACATCTGTTACTTTAAAAAACGTTGGCATAAGCTTTTTGATTAAAGTTTTATTTAGCTAAATAAACTGGACTCTAGGATCAATAAACTACATCAAATTTGCGTCTACAATTGATGGTTCCTCTGTCAATTTTGGTTGCTATGCCTGTAAAGCTACTGACATAGATGCCTTTTAAAAAATATTATAGTATGAGCAACCGGCTCTTCAATCCACATTAGCTGCATACACTTTAGAAAGTTTCGCGAGTTATCGAATAAACATTTAAGTTGTTTTAATTTTGACTTTTGATTTAGAATAAAGTTTCTTTTGTCACTGAAATCAACGGCTGGCCGTGAACCAAAAGACCCATAGCCACATAAAAGTATTTGCCTATCACTACAGATGATTTAAATAAATGCATCGTGTCGTCAAATGTCCGATGCAATTTCTTTATCACTGTGTGAAAAATACTCACTTATTGGGCTTGACCTATTTGTGTGTTTGACATGTAATAAAGGTATCTCAGACGTTATCAAAAATCTTAATGAAAATTCATCTTTTATATAGCGCAATATTATTTAAACGTGCTAAAGGCGCTTTAGAAATAGTCAAACAGTTATTATATGTGTCGAATACGATATTTCAAAACCTTGAGAACATTATGACTCAATAACATCATCATCATCATCATCATCATCATCATCATCATCATCATCATCATCATCATCATCATCATCATCACAATCATCATCATCATCATCATCATCATCATCATCATCATCATCATCATCACCATCATCATCATCACTTGCATCCACGTTGAAAATGATGTTTTATGCAAACAGTTTAAATTATTTAATTTTGACAAGTTTTTAATTTCCAATATGGAAGAACTTTTCAAGAGATTTTGTTTAAGTAAAATGGAGAAATTTATGAAGGATGGCAATCACCCAATTCACAAATATAGTAAGTTCTCCATGAGGAGCCGTCGCCTTATATCTATAAAACCAAAAACAACACCTCACCTTAATTCATTTTTGCCACATGGTGTTCGAATTTTTAACGTGCAACTGTGATTTAAGTTAAATAGTATCTTTTAAATATACACACACACAAGTTCGGACTAAAGGCAAGAGGTATGGCCTACCTATCTCAATTTTTCAAATTAATATATATAAAGTGTTGCTATTGGTTCTTGGTTGTATTTATTTTTTTTACATTTTAGTGCATTTGCCTATATATATATATATATATATATATATATATATATATATATATATATATATATATATATATATACATTGTTGCCATAAGTTCTCAACTTTGTGTTTATACATGTTCATGCATGTCACGTCTTTAAGCGAATTGCCATTTTTTTTCCTAAACAAACTGGAAGGTAATGGTTGGGGGTTGTTAGAACGCTTTCGTATCTCTCTTTAGTTCGTAACATTTTAAATACATTTGGAACTTAGTTGTGATAAATTATTTGATGAAAAATCATTATCTTATAATAAGATAATAGTTTCAAGACAAAATCTTGCGATTTTTTACGGTAAAATGAAACTATGAAAAAGGGGCGCCGTCACGGTCACCGGTGATCCTGGTTTTTATTCATGGAACGTTTGATAGTTTCACAAAAATGAAAAGTGCATATGGCTAAACATTACATATGGTCCACATGTCCCATAAAGAAGGAAAATTGATGCATTTGAGTTGCGGATGTACCACAAATTCTGAGAGTACCATCAATTAGAAATATATCAAACATCCTGATTCTTATTGATGCAGGTCAAAGGTCCAGACAACTTGGCAGACTATTATGGGCACGTGCGGAAATGAAACACTATCGTAAAATCAGTGCTAGAGGGAAGAGTAGCTGACAGACAGGCTTGAGGTAAATCAAGTAGATCCTAGATAGGAAACAACTGGCCAAAAGATAATCGACTTTTGGGTTATGGCGTTGAGTGTGAAGAATGGCGTTCAATGACTTTTAACCTCGGTAGGGAGTCGGAACGTGGAAAAAGGAAAATATCACCGAAATGCGGATAGAAACACGTCTTTTTAATGAAAGCATAATAAATTAACATCTAATAGCACTGAGGACGTTTGGATTGCCATCAACAACCACCTAAACAAAATAACAAAATAATGATGTCCAAACATGTACCAACGAAGGAAAGCTCAAGGAAATTTCACCAACCATGAATAAACACTACCGTCAAACCATTATCTAGACGGAAACAAAAGCCATGGAGCTGAGCGAGAAAGTCCAACAGTTAGAAAGACTGGGACAATTATGCCCGATTGAAAAAAGAAAACCCAAAGAGAGAGTAAAAGAGCCTATCGTAATCATGTTAAGGAACTTGTCAGTGAAGACTCAAATAAAAAGCTCTGGAAATTTATAAAATAGTAGGAGGTGCGATTCGGTTGTTAAAACCCCCCATGACTATGATCATGTATTATATTCTGACGCAAAGCGAAAAGCAGACATAGTTAATAACGATACCAAAATTTCCGCTCAACAACCACAAGGCGAAGAAAACGATTCCAACACTATGGCCGAAATCAATGTGACAGTAGAGGGCGTTTCCATACTCCTCGCTACTCTAGAAATGAAGCATGTGGCCTAGACAAAATGCCATCAAGTCTCTTAAAGATATTGAGTCACGAACTTGCACCTGCAACTCACACATTTTTTTTTCAAACTCTCTTTTGAAACGGGAGACATACCAATTGTTTGAAAACACGCTCTTGTTCAACCCATCTACAAGAAAGGTGATAGATGCAGGGCGCAAAACTATCGTCCAATTTCATTGATTTGCACTTGCTGCAAACTGTTAGAGCCTATAGTGAGATCCTCAATCACGGAATATCTCGAAACTAACAAAATTTTGTGTAATGAACAGCACGGATTAAGGAAGCACCGCTCATGTGAAACTCAAATTCTATCATTAACACATGATCTGTCAGCTGCTATTGATGAAGGAGGTCAAATTGTTCTTGTGCTACTGGACTTAGCCAAGACCTTCGACAACGTTCCTCACCATCGGTTAATCCAGAAATTGTATGAACAAAACCTTACAATGGATTGCAGCTTTTTTTGGACAATCGCACCCAACAAGATCGTGTAGACGGCGAGACTTCCACTATCGGGATGGTGACATCGGGTGTACATCAGGGCCTAGTCCTTGGGACCATCCTATTTTATAGTGTATATAAATGATCTTCCACGAGGTATAAGGTCAAAAGTGTGCCTCTTTGCTGACGGAACATCATTATATAATCAAATAAGAACAACATACGACTGCAAAACATAACATGACGATCTGGTTAGATTACAATCATAGGAAACAACAAATCAAATGGAATTCAACGTATGAATGTGCAATGTTTTAACCATCACAAACAAGAAATCACCGATCACATTTGAATACCAACTTCATGGTCAAAACCTGGAAAATGTAAAGACAGCAACATCCCTTGGCATTGAGTTTGCTAAAACCCTCAAATGGAACGACCACACATGCCACC
>NC_088373.1:33344900-33424900 GCF_034508935.2 Berghia stephanieae | reverse complement strand
GGTAAATATTAAAAATTATATATATATATATATATATATATATATATATATATATATATATATATATATATATATATATATATATTATATATATATATAATATCTTCTAACTCGATATCTGCCTTATCTAACTATCTATATATCTGTCTGTCAATTTATTTATTTATCTATCTATATTTTTGTCATAATATATCTCTCCTACTCATTGTAGTGATTTAATTCAAACCCCTCCTAACTTTCTCATGATTTTAAATAGCTCAATACATATTTTCTCACATATGATTTAAGTTTCCCAGAACTCTTAATTTTACAATCTGCTACAATTATGAGTGTGGCGTCCATGTAGGAGGGTGACAGGTAGGACTAGTGTCTGGTGCCGCTTTTATTTTTCCATTTTATAGTAGGGTAAAGCTCCTGACACTTGGCTGATAGTAAGAGAATGATTTAGGTTTCAAGAAATAGGTAATAGAAGAAGTGGTAGATTATTGGCAAGCAATTTAGGTTTAGGTAGATTCAGAAGGTAAGTATTAATCCCCGTTGAAGAAAAAGTGCATTAATATAAATCGGCATAATTGCGTCATACAATAGCAATAACAAATTAATTAGCTTAATAACAATAGTGTTGGTTTTAATTCATTGAGTTTAGACTCTGGCTATTTAATCTTCACCCCGTATCACAAACTATTCATTTTGGTACTGAGCGGCCTTAACTTTAGAGGTGTCTGGGCGGCGCTACAGTTTTTCCATTATATCGGTCAGGAGTCGTTCTGGGTCAGTAGATTCAGACGACAGTTTGCCAGATTTAACTATGTATCATAGGTAGCCAAGTTCTAGGTGGCTAGTAGGTGATCTGATGCGTGGTTTGCCGTTCTGTTTGGTCCGTCACAGGTTGCAGCTTCAGTCCGTACCCCCGGTACAGATGTGGCTAATAACCGCTTCAGGTCTCGTTAACAATCGATCCTCATTAGCACACGTTTATCGCTAGTAAAAAAACTTTCGGGTTCCCTATGAGCAATAAAAAATAAGTAGATGAAATGGGAGAGAGCGTTTTTTATTACTGTCCTGGTTTATATCCGTTTATCTCGGGAGTTGGAAAAACACAAGGAGCCAACAATATTCTAGGATTTGGGTTTGACTGGTTTACTATTGGTTTTGTTCTGTAGACCAATCGTTTTCTGTGTGTCATAACCGTAGCGTCGGTAATCTGGTTTCTAATAGGTCGGTTATGTGCCCGTTACCATTAACGATCTGATAACACATGCTCGGACCAAGGTGAGAATTGCGGTCTCAATGCGGTCTCAACTCCTTAGCTATACCAGATGGCCTTTTTAATTGTGACTAGGACGATATCAATTAACACCTGGCGATGTGTGAGAGTAGATTATGTATTTTTACAATCCTGGAAAAGTTGATGCTAGGAAAGTTGAGGCGATTGAAATATCTCACTTCAAGGAGGACACCAATTTATGACACGGAATAAATTAACGACCAAATGAGAGAGGAGATGCAGCAAGCCTGCATAATTAATCGACCATTCCAACTTATCAGAGCGGCAGTAAAATTATTCTAGGATTACGCAAAACACGCCACCAAGCATTGTGATTCGATCTGAATGAATAACTAGTAAACTCCTGGCACTAACAAATCCAATAACAACACTTATTTCTGGGATTTACTCAACTCCGGTCATATTTATATCAAAGCAATTAGTCAGCTAAACTCGGCCTTTCTCTATTCCATCAAACTCAAACCAACGTGCTATAGTGATCACTTTGAAATCATAATTGGCGAAAAATACTTTGTGGACAAGCGTACAAAATAATTTTGTCAATCTTATAGTTGTGGACCTCGATTGGATGAAGATGAATTAAAACCTTTTAAAAACAGTATGTGAAGTAAGTAATAATCAATATATTGTTTTCGTCTGGGCCGAGGTAGACACAACCTAAAATATTACAGAAATTGATATCTCGTGTTATTAAAGAATTGATAGCCTATGTTATAATAAACAATAACATTGCATTCACTCTCTTTACCTATATAGGTACATATTATTTCATATGTATGTATACCTTCCAAATGAACGAATTACAGTTACATGAATCACAATTACAAAATGTGTTATCCCAAATACTCTAGCGTATTATTATGCATTAATATGAATTTGTTGTTATGCTATCATCTTTTAATGATAGTTCCCCATCCGACTAACCTTTCTGTACCCCGATAACTAATTATTATGATTAACACAAGTTATATGAGTGGTAATATAAGATGTTTTTTAAATGAAACTATATACGACATCAATGCTCGTAAAAAAACAACGTTTTGCAACTAGTGAAAGTTCTGCTTCTGCATTTCAAACGTCTGGTTACCGATTAATCGATCAATCGACCATCTGGTTACACAATGATCTTGAGCTGAGACTAGACCAGGAGCTCAAGCTAGAAAACCAGGTTAACAATTTATAGAACGACCCACAGGGACAACCAAAGAATGACCAAGAAGTCCAACAATGAAATAAATAGACAGAAGCAACAATGGCGCCGACACAAGTCATAGGAAGGTAGCCACCATACACATTTAACTTCTACAAAACAGATAAAGAACAAATAATAACGATAAGTTGAGAAATGGACTATGAAGAGGTGAAAATTAACTTACCCATAGTTTGACATTAATTCATAAAAAATACTTTTTGTTTTTGGTTAATCATGCGTTAACATGTTATTGTTTGAGACTCTTCTGTTGATTTGCATAAAACTTACCTTTGGAACCTAATCTATCCCTATATATATTGTGCCACAATTTACCAACATTTCTGCTCACATTTCTCGGAATAATATATATATATATATATATATATATATATATATATATATATATATATATATATATATATAAACTATATGTCGAGTAATCAGAAACTTTAACTAAATTATATCAGGGTAAAAGAAGGTATTAGAAGACTCTTAACTTGTGGAAACTATCTAACTTATATTTGTCTATTCCTATTTGCCACTTCTCATACATATGCGCGACACCTACCTACCTACCTACCTACCTACCTAACTTTCAAGTGAATCGCATTATATATATATATATATATATATATATATATATATATATATATATATATATATATGTATTATATATATATATATATATATATATATATATATATATATATATATATATATGTATATCCTTTCATTTATCAAATTATTCATATATGTGCATATAATCACCTACCTATCAACCTACTCACTAATCAACCTACCTACATATCAATCAACTTAAAGGAGACAAACCTACATATTAAATCATATTGTCATTAATATTACAATTTAACAACATCTGAGATTTGAAAAAAAAACAAAACGTTTATATCTATCAATGTCAAAGTAAGAAAGTAAAACAAAATCAGTCATCCTTTTCTGAGAATTCTGGCCTGACCGGTAATCTTGAGGTCGGCGATCCGATAATCACTGTTTTCAGACTATTTCGATGTATTTTTCTTGTAATTTTCTTTCTTCTTTTTTCTGTCACTCATTCATACACAACTTTTAATAATATTTATCGTACACCAGTGCCTGTTCTACAATTTTTTCAATTCAATAATCGTATCCTTTTGTTTCTTTCTAGTCGTGAACACTAATGGAACCGGATTATTCCGATGTAGGGCGGAATCGAGTCAGGGATCTGGAGAGTTAATTGACTACGAAGCAAAACTGGCTTGTAAGTTACTATAATGTAACGAACGAAAATGAATACCATGTTTTAAGATCCTTTTGATGGAGGATAAAACTTGTCAAACATTTCTTTGTTTTCTGCCTGGATTTTAAGTAATGTATTCATGTCATGAAATGGCATGCTACAGAAAAATACTCAGAATATCATGGACTGAAAAACAAACAAACAAAGAAGTCCTGAGAAGGATCGGAATAAAATCACCAATTCTTCTTCAAACTGTAAAGAAATTGAAACTAAACTATTTTGGCCACACGACTCGCCACGAATCATTAGAAAAGCACATTCTGCAGACAAGGGTAGACGGCAAGAGAGGAAGAGGTAGACCAACAAGAAGCTGGGAACAAGATATATGCGAATGGCTGGGAATGACAGCAACTCAAGCAAGTAGACTGGCGGAAAACCGTAATCTGTTTCGCAAGAAAGTTCGGGAAGCAACGTCCTACGCAGGATCAGCTGACTAGATGATGATGATTCATGTCATTATCATTATTTTGTTGTATGCAGCTATATGGTCATGTGTTTTGACATTCGCTCTAGGATCGGAAGGACATGGGCCCAAGCCTGGATCGACGTAGAGTTTAGTCCTTAGAAAAACAAGCTCTTTACCCGCATTCTCTCATCGTACTTAGATGTAAAATGACTAACTGGCGTTAACAGCGCAGTCTATGTCCAAAGGAAATTGTAAAATCCCCAAACAGCATCATGACCCGCCTATATTTAATTCCCCAGACTCTCTCTCTCTCTCTCTCTCTCTCTCTCTCTCTCTCTCTCTCTCTCTCTCTCTCTCTCTCTCTCTCTCTCTTTCTCCATTCCTTTCACGCATGCAAACAAACATTTTTACTTTTAATGTTATAACCATAATGTCATTATAAGACAACATATTTCCTTTTATTAATTTAAACGATGAAGATCAGAGGTCTAAACATCGTTTACTTTGGTTGTATCTTTTATAAGAGTATGTTTTACTCTCTTCATTTTACTATACCTTCCAATGATTCATTTAGGCATATCTAGATTTTAATTTTGATAATTATACAAGATTACAAGCTAATATCATGGACTATGTCTCTTTCAACAGTTGGTCCCAACACCATTTTCCTGAAGCCATTGCAATCACTTATACTTACCAAAACGCACATTCCGTTTACTTGCGAAATACCCAAAGGAGATGACGCCCCGCACAGCAAAACAACTGTTGAAAGCATTGTGTACGACTCTGGTGGTACTATCTCCTTCAATACGACTTGTCATGAATCTGCAGGGGGACAAGATATATTGACTCCCAACCACAGATACGAATGCACTGGATGGGCCCCAGAAGTACCTGATCATTACAGAATTGAGTGCACTGCAAAAAATGGAATATATCCACAAGTATATTCGGTAACTGACACTCGGACTGCTTTAATCATTGGTAAGACCTTGATCACGTGACACGATGTTGTGGTGTTAGTCGATCAAATAAAACGGACCATATTTATTTTCTAATTTTATCTTTTTAATTATTCACTAAGGAAGATATTGTTGGACCATTTTTTTAAAATATTCATTTTATTGATTACTTCTCATAGATGTGTTAAAATTCCCGGTGATGAGCATACTGTGACTTTTAAAACTTATGGACGTCAACTAGAAATCACAATTTAGATACTTAAAAACATGAGCATTTTAATAGCTCAATAACGTTAAACGTATTTAAAGCGCTTTACATGGGCCACTAGCCAACAGCAACATTTACCAAGAAGGACAAGATATGACGCCTGATATTAGGCGGTAATGCATTTTTTCAGAGAGAGACAACCCTGTTAACGACAAAGTACACATTTTACACCCAAGTACTATGAAGGAATTTAAGTAAAGAGCATTTTTCAAGGATTCAATTATGCGCTGCCCAGAAATAGACTCGAACCCACGACCTTCTGAAGCAAAGGAAAGAGTCAGACCAGAAGACCACATAGCTGCACAAAATATTACCGTTGATATTTAATTTCAAGAAAAGTAAATCATTCCTATTATTTTTTTTCCTTTTCAAATTTATTACTGTTTAATCTCAGATCCTCCGGTAGTAGAACTCACCAATTGTACCAACAACGCAAATTGTACTTGTCAGTTGTCCGATCCTGGAAAGCCCGCAGGTGAAGTGAGATGGGTGAATGGCAGTGGGAATATTGTTGTTTCTGGAGGTCTCCAAGCTGTGCTTGATTTCGATGCCCATGGTATGTTTTTACTTATCATCACATTTTAAAAGGTTGCGCTTATATACTGGTGATTAAAGAAACAATAAAATCAGGCAACGCTCACTTATAAAAAATGGGGTCTCGTTTGATGACTATGTTTGATACCGTGTGTAGTCGACAGTTGTTACACACTGGTGAAAATAAAGATTAATGAAGAATTTATTGTATTTTTTCCCTTTGTTTACGAAATTATAATTTGCCGTTATTCTCAACTGTTTGGACTGCAATGTTGTTGAATTTTGGCTTTTGATTTTTTGATAAAAAAAGAAATGAAGACGAACGAACATATGAGGCATTTCGGTGTTATTTTATCTTATCTTATTGACTTTTGACTTGATTATTAGACAAATATTACACATACCATCCATGAGTGGAGTTGTCTTCCTACCTTGTTGCATTATCTGTAGTCCCATTCATGATGATGGTTATTAAAGTATCCCAGACAGATGTAAGGATGGCTGTACCGGTGGTGTAGTCAGAGTCACTAGATGTAGATGTTGTTCAAAAACACACCAAATACCTCTACGGAAATTATATTCACCTCGTTGCCGCCCGTTGTGCGCTCAAAGAATCTTACATTCGATGGCTCTTTCGCGTAAACGCTAACCCCTCTTTTGAGGCTCGACGTGCCTTCTCTATGGACCACAGTTATCTTTCTCTATAAAGTTTTGCAACTTAACAGACATAAATGTTAAAACTCATCATATAGGTTTCTAAATTTTACCACCAAAAAAAGCTTAGAAACACATGTATACATTAGTTGTTGGTCAGCTGATTTGCTATCCATGGCAACCCCCTCTTGTGATAATGATTTATTCAGACGATGATAGTCGAAGTACAATATATACTTTCCCGAACGACCACTAGCACTGGTTCTTACAAACAATCTTGTTATATACTTGTAGAGTTGAGAAGGTATCGGTGATGAATAGTAAGCTTTTCCGAACGGTTTTGTATATATTATTATAGTAGTAGAATGTAAAGCACTCAGTTTAGTAATATTAGACGCTAGTAAAGTAATAACACTTAATGCACACTATTTTATCATCTGGTGATATGGATATTCCGTTAGTTCCCTCTTCCTTACATGAGCAATGTTTTTTTTTTTTTTTTTTGGTAAACAGTAGAGTTTTGGGGAAGATGGGATTCCTGAATAATTTTCATTGTTATTTCCTCATGCCACTAGAATGAATAGACCCCCCACCCTGATCCCCAATTTACCCTACCCATTCCTGAGATACTGTTTCATGACATGAAGGCAGTGAGACCCCAAAATTGGCTGCTTTGGTATTGGTTCATTTTTATAATTATGTATGTATGTCTTCATGTAATTATACCTGTTGTAGTCGATGCCTACGTTGAACGTGTATAAAATAGGATATATGTGTGTGTGCGTGTGTGTGTGTGTGTGTGTGTGTGACAGGTCGCTGTTTACCATTGGATACAAAATATTCGTCTTTTGGAATACAATAGGTTGGTCTTACGTTTTACACGAAACAGTCTGTTGGGGAATTGCATAGAAAATTTTCCTGATAAAGTTAGTGTGGCTTTTTATGTTCTCATATACTCAAAGGGTCGCTGTAAGCTTTACGGTATAACTGAGACACGGTAATATTTGTTTGTTTGTTGTACATGGGTGAAATAGAGCTGTAGCAATCATTGTTTGTGAAAACACACTGTGATGTATGCGTGTTGTAAATGGTGTTGAGGGTGGAGATAAATCGGCAGGAATGATCTTGTAAATATTGGCGGGGGGTGTTTAGAACTCCTTAAAATGAATACGTTGTGCTTATAGGCATTTTCGAACCAGTAATTTACACACACACACATATATATATATTCATATATATATATATATATATATATATATATATATATATTATATATATATATATAGATATTTCAAGTATAACTATTATTGTTTAAATTCTACAGTACTGTTTCATATATATATATATATATATATATATATATATATATACATAATATATATATATATATATATATATATATATATATATATATATATATATATATATATATATATAGCGCAGCATATTAAACAATCTTTAATGTTCAGGATAGGATCACATTCTTACCAGATATGTATTGTGTCATTCAGAACGGAAATGATATTTGTATCTATATTTTGGGTCATTTTAAACCTAATCATTCGTATTTTAAAACAAAATTTGTGACACAAAGTAAGTGAGTATTTTCAGGAATATCTTTGGATAGGTTTAAATTAAACATTAGAAACATTTCTTTATTATAAGTTGCACATAATATACCAACATAAATGCCTGCTCCACTCACTTTTCTGAATTAAAAATTCACCTGATATACCGAAGCACACTCAATGTCTCAATCGTTGCTCTGTTACGTGTTTGTATTGAGAATATTGGCTATTAAGCTTAATTGTTGGCCTGCTAACTTCGCGATGGTTGTGTGTTGGACCCGCTGTATCCAGTATTTTTTGAGAGAGAGCTCAAGTAATGAAAAACTTGAGTTTGACACGATTTTTTTTTTTGGGGGGGGGGGGGTTCGTGGATAGCTCATACGGTAGAGTCACGCTCTCACCGGCCAGGCGGAGTTGTCGTACAAAAAAGGTCGCAGGTTCAAACCCCATGAACGCCGGAACAAAAATGTTATTCTCTATTGTCTGCTGGCACTTTTTTACTCACTTCATCTCTTGTTTTTACATAATATATGCTTCTTTCTGAATGTTTTTTTTTAATCTTTTTTTTTCTGTCAAAGAACAACAACACCACGACAAAGTCTTAATAGATCATTAACACATCAAGTATGCTACTAAATTGTGTAAGTCATTTTCATAGTAAATTGTCAGATATTACATGCGATACGAAAAATGGATAAAAACATCAGCCTTCAACACATTGCATTTTTCTTTCAGTGTCAAAACTTTCATATTTTGGAGGTATATTCTTCATGTACTCGAGCAAACTTTTAAAGCGATCAAGAATTCGCTTCTTACTAATAAAATTTAAATAAAATTTCACCCACTTCTAAAAATCTCACTCTTCATGTATTTCAAACAATAAATATTAACAATTCCACAGCTCATAAAATCTTCAAAACGAAGCAACATATAGAAGGTGATTTATCTCCGAAATGTCTTCATATGTGTTTAGGCGTTGATGTAAATTAAAAAGGTGATGACGATAGAAATAAACACAATCAATGACTCATCACAACTCAACTAAGAAGCAGGGTGTGAGGCCAATTATATGCATCCGTGAATTGTTATTATCAGTTTTCCGGGATAAACCGTAGCCTGATACTGAAATCCAAAAGGACTGGCAGTTTGACGTGATTTATCGTTAGTAGAGCTCATGGAAACAAGTTATTTAATTGGTTGAACTATTGAATACAACTCACGATTTGTTTTCTTTTGTGGCAAAAGACTGGCATTTTAACGTCATTTTTTGGTCAGTATCAGGCCATAACTTTACGAAGGCCACAGATAAACGCTGTCTCTTCGGCCTTACGTCTCAAAATGAATACCGATTGTCTATACTAAATCATCAATAGTATTTTTAAAAAATAGTACTCATATGTACTGAAATGGAAATCAACTCCTTAAATCAAACTGCAGGGCTCAGGGGTATGGTCTTTGAGTCGTACCAAAATGGAACCGAGTTCGAATACCTGGTGCGGTGCTTGGTCTTGAACAAGTCACCTCGCCCTAGCTCATTTTGTGTTGTTGCATTTCAGTAATTCCAGCCTGGGTCATTATAGTGTTCTATTAGAATAGACGCCAAAGGTAGGTTCCTCCTGTGGGATGAATAAAGGGAACATTTTATTTATATTCTCATAAATTATTATTTTCATTTGTCGTATAAATCAATTCTCAAGAAAGCCCTGTTATTAATATTTTTTCTGGCATTAAACTATCACTTCTTTTTTTTTTTATTTTAGAAACATGGTTGTAACGGGTAAAGCCCTGAACATGAGTTCAAAGAAGACCAATTTCACTTATATAATTTTGTTGTGTACCAGGTCATAACAAGAATTATACATGTCAGGCTGTGTCGTTGTGGACAGTGAGGCAGGAGATTCATTTCACATCAATCGTCAAAGGTAAATGTGATAACTATTAGAAGATATGGCATGTAAAGAAGTAGTCAACAAAATAAATATTGTTGCTTTGAAAATAACAAAAATGCGGCATGATGGTGGTAGTCTTGATGATAGCGGTGGTGGTGATGATGGTGGTTGTGGCAATTGGTGATGTGGTGGTTTTGAGGGTGGTGGTGGTGGTTGTGGTGGTGATTGTGGTGAATATGATCATGGTGGTGGTAGTGATGATGGCTGTGTTGATAATGGTGCTTAATTCTGATGATGATTTTGATGACAATGATTTTGATTAAGATTATGACGAGTGCAATGATGTTGATGATGATGATGATGATGATGATGATGATGATGATGATGATGACGACGATGATGATGATGATGATGATGACGATGATGATACTGATAATGATGATCAAATGAAACATGAGAGAGACAAAGTTGAATCATACAGTACAGTACAAATAACAAATAAAAAAACCCAACAAAAACAAGCAAACAAACAAACAATAACAAAAATTACAAAACAGCAACATTAGATCAAACACATTATTTTCTTTTTCTTTTTTTTTAAATTTGTTCTTTGGCTTTGAAAAGTAGTCCTTCAATTCATTAGGCCCATGGAGCAGTAGTTTATACCGTTTTCTGTGATATAAAACGGTCAATTTTAATCTATCCTTTGGAAAGGATGTTTGTCTATCACAACGTACATTCTGACCTTTTAATAGACGCCGCTACCCCACGGGGGACGGGGAGGGGGGGGGTGTGAAAAAATATTTATTGCATAGGCATCGATCTAGGTCCCTCTGCTTCTGAAGCAAGTGCTTTTTAACCGTGCTCTCGGAAAAGACAGTTATACAAAAAGTGACTTTGTAAATGAGACGTGAATTATATTATATGCACTTCCATCGTTATCCACAGAGTTGGCTGTTCCTGATCAAGGGACTTGGATTGACAACAATGTATGGGGGTCAGCTAACATTGCGCCTATAATCAAAGGAGGTATGTTTTAAAGACATGATGACTACTTACAAAAATATTTGAATCTAATATTATATTTTTAAGCAATAGTTACATGCTTTCAATGCTGATGAAATACGCGTGCTAAACTTCGGATAAATATACAATAGGTTTTGAGATCTTCCGTTTGTTGACTACATTGTGCGGCTATGTGGTCTAGTGGTATGACACTCACTTTCGGATCGGAAGGTCCTGGGTTCGAGCCTCGCTCGGCGCATAGTTGGGTCCTTGGAAAAGACTCTTTATTCACATTCTCCCACCGTACTCAGGTGTAAAATAAGTACCTGGCCGTCAACAGCGTTGTCTTTGTCCGAAAAATTGTAACATCGCCTAACAGGCGTCATGTCTCGTTCTACATGTTACGTGTTGCTGTTGGTCAGGGACCCTTTGTAAAGCGCTTTGAGCACATTTAGTGGATATTGCGCTATATAAAAGCTCAGTTTAATTTTTTTTTTTTACATTGATATGTTGTAGTCAATCTGAGTCTTTAGGCCCAAGGACCCGGAGTTTATAGCGGTTTCCAGAGCTTGAATTGGACAATAGTAATTGCTTGCTATCATTTGTTTAAGACGCTATATTTGAGCAAAGTACTTTCCGCCAGTTCAAACAATTCCAACTATCCAATTACTACAACCCCAAAATAAAAAAAAAAAACAAGGATATTTGGCTGTGTGAAAAGGCCGTTTTTGTGACGTTCGTCATAACAAAATATTATCATAATAAGTTTGATAAGTATAGTAAAGTAATCAAACCTTCGACCTCGGTACGTCAAGTGTTTTAGACACATTGGGCCATCATATTCACCATTCCTCCATGTCCTTTGTTGTCATGTGTGCTTCGTCCCATGTCAGCTCCCCGGTTTTCGGAACTCTGTCGACAGTGTCTTTCTACGTCGTCTTTTGTCGTCCTCGTTTCTCTCTGTTTTATTATTCTTCCATTGAAATACTTGTAGTAAATGTAATATAAATCAGAATCAAGTAGAATTGAAGAAACTCAAATGTTGAGACGGAGTATGAACGTTGTCCACTCTTTTAAATAGACCAATACGTATACAATTTATGCTAAATTCTCATTGTTTTTATTCATTTACCATTATTTAATCGACCCAAACGGAGGAATGCTATCTTTAGTAGTTTTGGTTATTTAACTTAGTATTTATAAAGGCTAACGCCATAGCCTTTGGTGTACCAATTAGGGTGTCTGATATCTGAACACAATTATGAGCTTGATTTAACATTGTTATAATGGACAGTATTTTACCTTGGTTTGAGAGTATTTACATAATATAAATTTGGGTTTCCAGACCTGCAAATAAGTGCATTGTGGGGCAACCTTATATACAAATCGTTTTCTTTCAGAAGAATCCAAGACTTCCATTTGCGTGCTGAATTGGGTGAATTTGAGAAAATTATGTATATATATATATATATATATATATATATATATATATATATATATATATATATATATATATATATAATATATATATATATATATATATATATATATATATATATATATATATATATATATATATATATAAATATATATATATACATATGTATATATGAAATTATGTGTTTTTCTATAGTTCACTATCAATTAAACCTGCTCAATGTCCATTACCTGGGGTCTCATGTCAACAAAAGCACTTTACATGTAGGGCGAGACATGACACCTCGTGATACAATTGAAAACATATTTAAGGATTACTGTCTACTGCCCCGTGTGGTGTCCGGAGTCCCTCAACTGAGAGGGTCAATAATAGCCCAACACCAAGCCAGCGTGTCGTAAAAGGCGACTAATGGCGTGTGATTCCCCCATCTTTGAGTCACCTGGTCCTCCAGGTTGGGGGTTGGCAAAGGGTTAACACCCCTTTCCCTTAAACTCAAACCGTTACAGAAACGCAGACAGACAAACCAAATCCTTTTTTAGCTTGGGCGACCGAAGAGTTTCTGGGATTACAGAATTTATGAAGGACAACAGACAAAGCCGAAAGGACTCTGCTGACCCGATGACGTCTTCGCCAAAAAGAAGATGATATACAGAGAAGTGGTAAGACCTGGAATGAGATAAAAAAGTTGGCTCAGTATGGAGAAGGATGGAAACTGTTTGTCTGTGGCCTATACCCTGACCCAGGGTGAAAAAGGCAATGATGATGATAGAGAAGGATGGAAACTGTTTGTCTGTGGCCTATACCCTGACCCAGGGTGAAAAAGGCAATGATGATGATGATGATGACTGTCTATTGTCTATTATTTTATTTTTCCTACAGGTGTTCCGAGTCTTGCCTCACTTGGAGTTCTGGACACTCCACCAATGGATGAAAACAGTTCTCTACCGCGTGCCAATGTATCTGTATACTGTGACGTAACGTATACAAATCCTTCAATAAAGGTGGAACTTATTGGTTTCGATCAGAGCGGAGTCTCAGTTCTCAATGCAACTGAACCTGATTTTATTTTTTCAAAGGCGAATAATGAATCAAGATACGTATTCAGGTTTTCTCCTCCGCTCAACGACCAAAAAAGACCAAATTTGAACATGACAATCAAGTGTAAAGCTGAGAACGCCTATAATCCAAACGTAACCACCGAAGACGTATTAACTCTGGGTATGATTATATAGTTAAAATGATTTCTAAAACCTTAGTAACACAATTGCCTTATCAATATTAAAATTTAAGACAAAACATGATGTATGTTAGGCGATATTGAATACTTTTCAGACAAGGACCAAGGTATGACCGGAATCTCATTTTGCACAATAGGAGAGAACCTTTTCTAAACACACGTGTATGCGCCAGCCATAGCGGTGAAAAACACGGGTTTTCGAACCAAAAGGCGAAAGTCATACCACCAGAGGCCATTGCCATATAAATTATTGAGGAAGGGAGTTATTACCCGTAGTTTGGTGAAGGGTATGGGGGGGGGGTCCAATAGTTGAATTAGTAGAGTAGTCGGATTCCAGTCGGTTACGATACTGATTTGGATCGAGTAATACGTTGAGTATTTTTCCAACTCAATATGAAAGTGTTTCTTAATAATTTGGCCCACCAAACGGGATGTTTGATTTAAGATCATCAGATAATTTCATTTTAGCCATTCTTGTTTTTTATTAACAAAGGTCAAATTCTATTTCTATTCATTAAGAAGTCTGTCTTCAAATAATATCGAATAACCATTTGATGTATTTGAAGAGATAACGGCAAATATGTCTTGTTGTATGGTGAAAACGGCGACTACCATTGTGACGAAGTTACACATATATTATGTAATATCTTATGATCGCATAGTGGCTTTTTGATAGATGGTAATTTTAATCCTTTTTCATTGTGTTGTAGATTTTAATAATTACGAAAGAGTTCAAGAGTGGATGACGATAATTGAATGTACAACGAAAAACTTGCAAAATGAAAGTCCTGATTCCAAGTTTCATTTCTTACTGCTTAATGTGTTATGATAAAGTCCAAATCCAAATCAAATAGCATCAAACTAGTTCAATCAGTTTCATAAATTCTAAATCCGTAAAATCAATCCAAATGTAAAGTTACTTTGTTTATGTAACCATTTTCAATAATATACGTGGAATATTTCTAAGTGCGTAAAATAAAGATTCTTAGTAGGATGTTAGAACTTCCAGCCTACTAGGAAAGTGCAGCTCATAGTGAAGTAGAATAGGTTCGAATCAATAAGTAGAATAGAAACACTCTGTTTTATCTCCTTTTGTAAACTATTCCCATAATTCTTTCTGACCACTCCTCCTGCAGATTTTGACATCCCACATTAATATTAAAAACCTGCCTCTTTAAAGTAAGAGCGAATCATACACAATTTGTATATTAAAAACAACAAGAACTTTATCGAATATTACTGTCTAACCCCGCCTATTATGACTCAAAATTGTTTTGATAAATGCCCGCATTTTATGCAAAACAAACAAAAATATCACCAATCAGTTCCTCATACCCCCCGAGTTTTATATGCATCCCCTGAGTTGCAACGACAGTGTTTTGTCGACACAGCCCAGAATAAATGGAAAGTCCTCTAATAATTTCCGTGTTTTATTCTCATGTTTTTTATCAAAACTCTTCCGTAAACTTCCCGCATAAGCATACTCCCTCACACCATGAAAATTGTATTTTAAAAAACACACTTTTATTGTTAATCGATAAAGGGCAACATTTTATTTGTTTTGGTGTCTTTGTGAAAGTGTTACTGGAATCAAGTGTCAATAATATTCAAATTGACGACGGATTCTGTGAGTATAGCAAATACCACATGCATGGCGTGAATAAGCAACAAAAAACAATAAATCCACAACAACAATGATAATAATAATAATAATAATAATAATAATAATAATAATAATAATAATAATAATAATAATAATAATAATAATAATAATAATAATAATGATGATGATAATAATAATAATAATAATAATAATAGTAATAATAATAATAATAATAATAATAATAATAATAATAGTAATAATAATAATAACAATAATAATAATAATAATAATAATAATAATAACAATAATAATAATAATAATAATAATAATAATAATAATATAATAATAATAATAATAATAATAATAACAATAATAATAATAATAATAATAATAATAATAATAATAATAATGATAATAATAATAATAATAATAATAATAATAATAATAATAATAATAATAATAATAATAATATTAATAATAATAATAATAATAATAATAATAATAATAATAATAATAATAATAATAATAATAATAATAATAATAATATAATATAGTAATAATAATAATAATAATAATAATAATAATAATAGTAATAATAATAATAATAATAATAATAATAATAATAATAATAATAATAATAATAATAATAATAATAATAATAATAATAATAGTAATAATAATAATAATAATAATAATAATAATAATAATAATAATAATAATAATGTGCTTTTTACATACATAAGTAAACCGGTAGATCTAATGACCGGGGCGACATGTATTAGTAAGGAGTGATACATAAAATACATGTGTTAATATTTGCGCTGATGGAAACGGTTTCCCTTTTACAACTTAAGAAGTTCAACAAGAAAGAATAAATTAAATACTTAAAAACACGAGCATGTAAATAGCCCAATATCACTAAACGTTCTCAAGGCGCTTTACAAGAGGTCACTAGCTAACAGCATCATTTACTGAGAAGGACAAGACGTGATGCCTGGTATCAGGAGATAATGCATTTTTTTTCAGAGAGAGAGAGAGAGAGAGAGAGAGAGAGAGAGAGAGAGAGAGAGAGAGAGAAGGAGAGAGAGAGAGAAGGAGAGAGAGAGAGAGAGAGAGAGAGAGAGAGAGAGAGAGAGAGAGAGAGAGAGAGAGAGCCCTATTAACGCCCAGGTATTCATTTTACACCCGAGTACATTGAAGGCATTTGAGTAAAGAGCAATATCAAGGTCTCATTTATGAGTTGCCCAGAATCGGACTCGAATCCACGAGCTTCCGTTCAAAAGGTGAGAGTCATACCAGACGAGTAATACTGAAAAATATATTATTATCATTGCTATTTAATTTCAACAAATGTAAAGCATTCCTTTTTTTATTTCCCTTTTTAATTTACTTCTGATTAATCTCAGCCAATCCGACATTAGAACTCTACAATTGTCCCCCCAATAGTGGAGGATCAACACACGATGTTGATCTGTTCAAACGTGAGGCAAATTGTACTTGTCAGTTGTCCAGTCCTGGAAACCCCCCAGGTGAAGTGAGATGGGTAAATGGCAGTGGGAGTATTGTTGTTTCTGGAGGTCTACAGGCTGTTCTTGGTATGGATATTCATGGTATGTTTATTTTTTTGTTGATGTTGTAATTATTGCATTTAACGTGGCGTTTTTAATGTTTAATGTTTAGCTTTGTTTATTATGTAGACTCAATTGAATCAGGCAACTCTTTTTTTTCTAAAAAAGGGGTCTTGATTGATTTGTTGGTACAGCAATCGCTTATATGACTGGATTCGACACCGCGTGCAGTCGACATTCTTTTCTAACCCCCCCCCCCAAATCCTTCTTTCTTCATCAAAGTTTGGATAGCCGGATGTGATAGATATTGCAACAGCTTCAATTAGTGCTCACATTACTATGTTATGATGACTAACGAAAGAGTGAAAATGGAAAGGCTTCGTATGGGAACAAAACAGACAATGGACGTTTCGGGTACAAAACCTTCCACGTTTATTTGTGTATTGTAGTGCTGACGAAGGGTTTGTACCAGAAACGTCCATTGTCTGCTTTGTTCCCATACGAAGCCTTTCCATTTTCACTCTTTAGTTAGTATTTTACGATCACCGGCTTCAGGCAGCCCTTACCGTCGCAAACATACCCGGAAGTTTCGTCACACCACACCGTTCAACTAAGTGCTCTGTGGTTTTGGGCTCGTTGCCAGAGACTGAAGTTGTAATATATCGTCTACGTCCAGGGACTTTATTTGCTGGTATTCCTTGTACAGATTGTTCGGCTCTTCTGTCTAGCGGGGGGCGTATAATTTAGGTGGAATGGAGCTGTGAGCGCTCTTTATCAGCAGCTTGTTAAATATGGTTATGTTCTTGGAATTGGGAAGAATAGCAGAGCAAAACATATCAATATAGGAAATTAATTCCACCAAGTTAGTCTTCCTAAAGTTCCATCGGCAGAGTGGAAGAGACTGTTTCCTTGGTTTTATCAACCCGCTGTTAAGATGTGTTGGGACGTTCACTTATTTTAAGACCGTACCGACGACCTTGGCGACGCGAACACTAGTATTTGGCTAGTCGACCGATCGATTCGTCATTGAATAATTTGTTACCAGGACATTATCATTTTAAACATAGAAGTGTGGAGGCCGGTATAGCACAGGACACTCGGTCAACGGGTTGGGTCTCCATTAGCCAGAGCGGGGGGGGGGGCGCTATAGGCTCGACATCCGGAATGGTCTCCTGGCGGTCAATCAGAATTATTTCCTTGCTCACGATATTCCTCAAGCTCCCCTACTATGACGAGTTCGGAGAGTAGATATGGCGGAAAGTACTTTCCTATAGACTAGCGTCCTATCTAACGTGTAGTAAGCAATTCACGATTGCATATAGGTCATACATTAGCGGAATTTGTGAATTGATTTTCTCACTTGAATGAGTAAACTCCCCACCTGATCCCCATTTATCCTAGTCCAACCTGATATTAATTCATGAAATGAAGGCAGTGATGCCCCAAAATATGCTGCTTTTGTATTGTTATATGTTAAGATTAATGATTGCATGTCTTCATGTAATTCTCCCTGTTGTCGTTGATGCCTAAATTGGACGTGTGTAAAATAGGATATGTGGTTGAAAAGTCACTGTGTACCATAGAATATAAAATATTACTGTTTTGCAACACATAAGTTTTACATGAAACAGTCTATGGTAAATTGCATTGAGCATTTTATGATTAAATCTCATTTACTCAAGGACTCGTTGTAGGCTTTACTGTATGAGTGAACCAGGGTAATATTGTTTCTTGTCAATGGATGAAATACAGCTGTCAATATCATTGTTTTTTTAAAAAACAAAAACATTTTGATGAGTGTGTGTTGTAAATGATAATTCGGGTGGAGATAAATCGTCAGGAACGTATCTTGTAAATAAAAGTATACTTTGAACACTTTAAAGCACATATGCTGTGTTTAGAGAGTTTGTTATTTATTTCGGACAATTTTTAATGCAGCAAATATAATAATTACGAAAAAAAAAATCATTTTTTAAAGTTCAGGATTATATCCAGTTCTGTCCAGAGTTATTTTAGATGTTCACGATTGAATCGATGTTTGCACGTTTGGTTCTTTTTACACCTAATAATTCGTATTTTTATCGAAAACAACAAATTTTCAATAGTTCATTTACACATGAAGTATGAAATTAAAATGTGTGCGTCATTTTCATACTAGACTGTCAGTAGTCTATGTTCATGTGATGTGGAAAATGGAAAAAAAAATCAGACTTTAACAGAATGCATTTTTTTCAACGTAAACTGTCGATATTTTTATGGTATATTTAATACCAAAGGTTTAAATCGATCAAGAATTCGCTTCTTACATTAAATATTCACCCACTTCTAAAAACCTTACTCTTTACTGTGCATTTTAAACAATAAATATTAACATTACGACAACTCATATAGTCTTCAGAACGATGCAATATATAGGTTATGATATATCTCCGAAATATTTCATGTTCTTAGATAATAATATAACTTTAAAAAGGTAATGATGATCAAAGAAAAGCGATTAATGTTAATCGTATTCGTTCGTGACTCATCACAATTCAACTAAAACGCAGGATGTGTGGCAAAATAATAAGTGCACTCGTGAATTGCTATAGTATAGGGATAAATGCTGTCGCTATGGCCTTACGGCTATAAATGACTTCTTTTTGTTTCTACTCTACAATGGAAGTCAACTTCATTAATCAAATAGCGGGGCTCAGGTGTATGTTCTTTGCGTCATATCCAAAAGGAACCGGGTTCGTATAACGGGTTTAAGCAAGTCACATTGCCCTAACTCAGTTTCTGTCACTCTACCTCGTACCCCAATTCCGAATTGGGTTACAAATGAAGAATCACGCCGTGACTGTCAGTTCACGTTCGACTGTCAAGAAGGCTGGACGCGTCTTGTTTTGTCTATTTAATGCAAACCATTGTGTTAATTTTCCTTATTCTTATTGGAGTTTTAATCTGTTATTAGACCTGTGACATATCAATTCCCAGTGGAGTATATTATTAACAACTGTGAAAGTGGTGCTTAATGATTTAAACTTTTGAGGAAATTTTTTAAAAGAATTACTTCGAATAAAAGGATAAAATTGAAGATTTGAACAGGGAACTTTCTACCCCCGGGAGTAGTTCCCATAACATCTCCCGAGGGAGTATTAACTCATATTATTAACACTGTAAAAGTGGTGCTTAATGATTTAAACTTATGAGGAATCAATTCTAATTACTTCAAATAAACAATGGAACCAGATAAAGTTGAAGATTTGAATAGGGAACATTTTACTGCTTGGGTCATTATAGTCTTCCCTCGTAATAGACCCTAAAGACACGTTCATCCCTTGGGGTGAATAAAGTGAGCTTTATATTTATATTCTATAACATAAATCATTCTTTTCCTTTGTCGTCTTTGTGGTATAAATCAATTCTCAAATAGCCCTGTTATTGAATTTGTTTTGATGTTACACGATTAAAACTTGTTTTTGAGAAAACAAGTAGTTGTAACGAGTACAGTTTTGGAAATGGGATCACAGCAACCAATTTCCACTCATATATTTTCGTTGTATACCAGATCATAACCAGACGTATATCTGTCAGGCGTTGACGTTATGGACAGTGGTGGAGGAGATCAAATTTACACCAAACTTCAGAGGTAATTATTATTTCTGCTATATGCTCTGGATCGCAAAGAAGTAATGAACAACACATAAATACTATTGCCTTGATAAACAACAAATATGATGGTGGTAGTCGTGATGATGGAGGTGTTAGTGATGATGGTGGTTGTGGTAATTCTTGTTGTGGTGGTAGTGATGGTGGTGGTAGTGGTGTTGATGATTATGGTGTTGGTGGTGATGATGGTGATGTTGATAATGGAGGTGTTCCTGGTGATATTGCTGATGATGGTTGTGATGACGATTATTTTGCTTCAGATTATGATGACTGCGATAATGATGATGATGATGATGATGATGATGATGATGATGATGATGATGAAGATGATGATTATGATGATGATGATGATGATGATGATGAAGATGATGATTATGAAGATGATGATTATGATGATGATCAAATAAATCATGAGAGAGACAAAGCTGAATCACGCAGTACAAAAAATTACAACAATAATACAACAAAAAATACAACAACAAAAAAACCCCATAAGATCAAACACATCATCGTCATTGTTCTATGTTTGAATTTGGACTTTTGATTTGAAAAGTAGTCTTTCATATCACTAGGCACGTAGAGCAGTAGTATACCAGTTTCTATAGCGTGGATCGGAAATTGTAACCCATCCTTTGAAAAGGACTATAGTCTTTCATGACGTATATTCTGCCATTGTAATGGAGCCCGCTACCCCAATCACTGTTAGGTAAATATTGGGTTGGGGGGGGGGGTGTGTCTATTTACTGCACCAGGGATCGATCTCGGTCCCACTGCGTATGAAGCAAGTGCTTTTTTAACCGTGCTATCTGAAAAGCCAGTTGTTTGGGTTTTTAGCTTTGTAAATCATGGGCTGCCTGGAGCCGGTGATCGTAAAATACTAACAAAAGAGTGAAAATGGAGAGGCTTCGTATGGGAACAAAACAGTTTTGTTCCCATACGAAACCTCTCCATGTTCACTCTTTCGTTAGTACTTTGTAAATGATACGTTAATTAAAGCTGATCTTCCATCGTTCTTCCCAGTGTTGCCTAATGCAGAAATCGCCAATTGTTCTGTTTATGAAACCCTGGCACGATTAAGTGGAAGATGGATTACAGCAGGAGGATCGGAGGATCCATTTCACTGTGGATGCAGAATTGAAGATAGAGGGATTCCCGAAAACGGAACGAAAGCTCAATGGGTTGACAGAGGTACTGGGACAGTCATCATCGAAGACCACCAAGAGGCTGTCCTCAATTATACTAGAGTCGAGGGAGGTATGTTTTAAAGAAATAATCGCTACTTAAAACAATAACTGAATCTACTAAGATATTTTAGGCAATACATAGGTTCGCGGCGCAATGATAATAGCCTGCGGGGTTATACTAACAGTAGCCTTCGTAAAAATCATGGTCTGATTAAAAACTAAAAATGCGTTATTATAGAAGACGGATAGCACGTGAAAAAGAGTGTTTATTATTATTATAATCAATAGCTCAACTTATTTCTTTGGGAATTTTGTACGACAACTAACTTTAGGGTCTCTATTGACAGTATCTGTCCACATCGAATTTTGTCGTCTTTGTTTCCGTCTATTGTTCATTCTTCAATTGAAATGCTTATAGTAATGTAAAATAAACAAAATAAAACGTGGAGATCAAAATCAAGTAGAATAGAAGAATCTCAAATGTTTAAGAATGTGTGGACAGATCATGGGAGTTATGATAGACTGCTAAGTTTAATGTTAGTGATAAATTATCAGTGTTCTTTTTTGTTGCTTTTTCATTAATCAATCGCCGGATACTGATGAAGCATTATTTTTCTTGAGTTTATTATTTCTTTTCAAAATCTAAATTAGTATATGAATATTTTTTATTTAATGCAAACGTCTTATCCTTTGGTGAGCGAATTAGGGGGTCTGATATCCGAACACAGTGAGGGGCTTGAATTAATTATGTTTTAGTGGACAATATTTCACCTCAGTTTGAAAGCATTATCATCAAATCATTTTGGGTTATCAGACTCGCAAATAAGTACACATCGGGGCGAACTTATATACAAATGATTTTCTTTCAGAAGAATCCAAGACTTTCATTTGCCGAGCTGAAAACGTAATCGGAGTGTCGGAAAACAATACAGCCCTCAACATTCATTATGCTTGTGAGTATACCTTGGAAAACATGTAACTTTAGGATTATTGTAATAGTACCATTCATACAATTGATAAACCAAAATAATGTGTGCATATATATATATATATATATATATATATATATATATATATATATGTGTGTGTGTGTGTGTGTGTGTGTGAAATTATGTGTGTTTTTATAGTTTCACTAACCATTAAACGTGCACAGTGTCCATTATTAGGGGGCCCATGTCAACAAAAACACTATACATGTATGACGAGAAATGACACCCGAGGCGATATGACCATTTTTTCTCCCACAGAGAAAATGATGTTAAAAATGAGTTACTCATTTTAACCTTGAAGATGGTGAGAGAATTTCAATAAAGAGCGTCTCCCACATATTTCAGCTAAGCACCATACAGATTTGGACGCTGCTAATCTAACATTGTGTCCGTAATTAAATGGATTTTAACAACCTAGAGCATTTAGACAGTGCAATATCTACTAAACTTCCACAAAGCACTTTACTAGGGGTCCCTGACCAACATCAACACGTAGCATATAGATTGAGATAGGATGCCTTACTAGAGGTCCCTGACCAACATCAACACGTAGCATATAGATTGAGATAGGATGCCTGTTGGGTGATATTCTACTTTTTATTTTGAAAGTGACACCGCTGTTAACGGCCAGATACTCATTTTACACAAGATCGGTGAGAGAAAGTGAATAAGACCCTTTTCCAAGAACTCAACTTTGCGCCATCCGAGGTTCGGACATTCTGATTCGAACGAGAGTGTGATACCACTAGGCCACATATTCCCACTATAGATTTAATTTTAAAAATATTATTTAAATTTTACTGTATATTGTGAATTATTTTATTTCCTACAGATGGACCGAGTCATGCGTCAATTGGAGTTCTGGACACTCCACCAATGGATAAGAAAAGTTCTCTAACACCCGCCAATGTATCCGTATACTGCGACGTAACAAATGCAAATCCTTCAATTAACGTCCAACTTACTGGTCTCGATCAGAGCGGAGGCTTAGTAGTCAATGTAACTAAACCTGATGACATTATTTCAATGGCAAATGTATCAAGATTCGTGTTCAGGTTTCCTCCTCCTCTCGACGACCAACAAAGACCAAATTTGAACATGACAATCAAGTGTAAAGCTGAGAACGCCTTTGATCCAAATATAAACGCCAAAGACGAAATATCTCTCGGTATGATTAGATAGTGAGATTGATTTCTAAAACCTTTGTGACATCATTGTCTTATCAATAAATTAAGAAAAATAAAACCCAACAAAACAACAAAAATAAAAACTTGGGCAGTTCAATAGCGGGATTTTTACTAGTCGTTTCCAACGCGCTTTAAAAGGTGTCATTAGCCAACAGTAACACCTAACATTTTGGACATGTCATGATGCATGTTGAGCGATATTGAATAATATTCGGACAGGGACGAAGTTATTAACGACCGGATTCTCATTAGTAACAGGTCCTTAGTCCGGTGAGATAACTTTTTCTTAGCACTCGAGTATTTGCAGCCCACAGCGGGGAAAAAAAACCCCGGGCATTCGGATCAGAAGGCGAATGTCATACCACATGAGGTCAATGCCAAATAAATTATTGAGGAAGGGAGGTAATGCACGTAGTTCGATGAGAGCGGGAGGGACGGGAGGGAGGGCCCGATAGCTGAATTAGTAGAGTACTCGTATTATAGTCGTTTTCGCTACTGCATTTGATCATGTAACATATCCAGTTTCATTTGCAACTCAATATGCAAGTATTTCTAAAAATGCGGTCCCCAAAAAGAGGGTGTTGACGGCCATCATAGAATATTGAATAACCATTCTTGGTTTTGATTATCAAAGGTCAAAATTTCATTTCTTTTCATGAAGAATTATGTAATTCAAATAATATATAATAACCGTTTCATTTCTGTAAATTGATAATGGTAAACATCTCATACTGTATGGTGAAAAATGCGACTACCGTTAAATATTATTATTATTATTATTATTATTATTATTATTATTATTATTATTATTATTATTATTATTATTATTATTATTATTATTATTAATATTATTATTATTATTATTATTATTATTATTATTATTATTATTATTATTATTATTATTATTATTATTATTATTATATTTCTTCTTCTTCTTCTTCTTCTTCTTCTTCTTCTTCTTCTTCTCTTCTTCTTCTTATTATTATTATTATTATTATTATTATTATTATTATTATTATTATTATTATTATTATTATTACTATCATTATTATTATTATTATTTCTTCTTCTTCTTCTTCTTCTTCTTCTTCTTCTTCTTCTTCTTCTTCTTCTTCTTATTATTATTATTATTATTATTATTATTATTATTATTATTATTATTATTATTATTATTGTTATTATTTCTTCTTCTTCTTCTTCTTCTTCTTCTTCTTCTTCTTCTTCTTCTTCTTCTTCTTCTTCTTCTTCTTCTTCTTCTTCTTCTTCTTCTTCTTCTTCTTCTTCTTCTTCTTCTTCTTATTATTATTATTATTATTACTATTATTATTATTATTATTATTATTATTATTACTATCATTATTATTATTATTTTTATTATTATTATTATCATTATTATTATTATTATTATTATTATTATTATTATTATTATTATTATTATTATTATTATTATTATTATTATTATTATTATTGTTATTGATATAGAAATTTACTTGTAACTCTACCTTCAACAAATATATACCGGTGATGAAGCAATGAAAAACACATTGAACGCTTTGCTCCGGATTAAAAAAAAACACTATATATATATATATATATATATATATATATATATATATATATATATATATATATATATTGTTATTTATTACAGATATCCCAAAAGTGGAAATCACCTGCCCCCAGAACATCGGAGGTTCAATACACGAAGTTGAATTATCCAAGTATTCTACGACTTGTACTTGTCAGTTGTCGATAGCGGGATTACCACAGGGTAATGTCAGATGGTTTGACGGTGACGGTAATACGGTGGCATCGGGAGATCTGGTAGTTACTCACACTTTTTCTTCAGACGGTAAGATTGTTTGTTATCATTTAAGTGTCTCATTGTTTCGATATAATTGTCTGTTTAACAGTTCCCAATGGCTGGGGTCTTCTGAACTCCAACAATGGGCAGGAGTTCACTTGCTGTGACTTCTATTATGCTTTATCGTTTCCGCTCTCTGTTATTGTAGTAGAATGGGATAAGTGATAAGTTTGTTTGTTTTGCCTCTGATCGGAGTCCTTGGCTGGAAACAGCACAAGTGTATATTTATAGTTTTAATGTTATGACATTGTTTTTCCATATTAAAAAATCCGATTTCATACGCTTGAGTGCATTACTCTTAATGGAATCCTGTGTTTGTGTCTGATCGTGACTTTTAGGTGATCTCAAAGTTCACATAAAATTTGCTCTTGTAAACTCTTCCCTATTTCTGCAATTCCTCTATATCTTACCTTTTCTCATTTGTGTTTAACATAAATCTAAGATTGATACCTATCCCTTCTTCCTTTTTAATCGCCATGAAATGGCGTAATTTTGTCGCATGTGCCCTGAAACAAAAATAATAAAATTCAGATTCCAACGAGTGAATATAAATATACATTACCACGGATTGTAAAATGTAATTGTTTTCATTTTCGTGAACCGAAAACATTTTCTGTAATTATTATCTTTTAAAAAGAGAATTAGTTTCAAATTATTATCTTTTTTTTTCTATAATTTAATTGTTAAAATATAATTCTTTGGGGGTCCTGAGACCTCAGTCCACAGAGCACTCGCTTCACTCGCAAAGGGACGGAGATGGATACTAGGGGCAGTTGAGTGGTTGGGTAGCTGAGCCTTTCAGAACTGACAGTAAATACTTTACGACAGACTCCTGTCCTTTCAAAAGGGTAGCAAGCAATTGCTAACGAAAGGTTCACTTTAAAAAACCGGGACAAACTCAATGGCCACAATGGCTTTGAAAGACTGCTAATATAGATCGTCTCGATATGGAAGCCTTTCGATATAACTCTATAATATATCTACAGTTCCAAGATTTAATCTGTCAAACCTATTTCATTTTAGGAAACACATGATTGAATTAATTATTATTTAACTATTAATGTAGGTATATATACCATTACTTCTACAGTCGCCCATATCATGAGGTCCTGCATGTTACCCAACAATGAATGAACACAAATAAATTAAATTACGTTTTAAAAATCATATTTATTCATTCCCAATCAGAAATGTTTCAATAGGGACTGTTCCATTGAAAGACTGGAATAACCCAAACACCTTCGAGAAGTTCAGCGCCGGAAACTGAGTTAGAGCGAGTTGACTTTTCAATATTACATCTCCCGGCAGATATTTGATATCGGTGCCTTTTGGTACGAAGCAAAGAGCGTATGCTGAGCGATTAATATTTATTATTTTTAAATGGAGGGCCGACTCGTACACTTCTGATTTAAATTAATTTTATCAGATTTCTATTTTGGCTATATTGATAACCATATTGAAAACGAAAGAAAACAGCACTCATACATATTCCCACAATCACGAGTCAATGCTCTTCTCAAATAGTTTTCTTCCAAGCACCAGCCGAAAATGGAATTCGGTGCCGAAAATATTTTTTTTTAAAATAAAGATAAATTGAATTTGACAGAGAAATTGATATCATCATAATAAAAACCAAGGCATATCCATTTATTCTAAATCAATATCCTCGAAGTACGTAGATTGGACTAAGTGTTATGACAATACGCAAGACGGTATTGAACCAAAGAACAGTTTCAATTTTCATTTCACACATTGATTGGTAGTTGGATATTTGATATTAGGCAGAAACTACTTTACGTTAGAATATAGTTCTGTCTAAAATGTAGCAAAAGTCAAGTTTGAGAGTTTGGTCAAAAGGATGATCATTTTAATCGATTTTGTAAAGAACGGGTCTTTTGGCTAAGATTACAAAAAAATTATTATAGCATTTATTTTGTTTCGTCAAATCCCATCGAAATAGACGCCATCAATATTAACTCGTGACATGTTCGTCAACTTTTCGTTTCACGAGTATGACAAATGGTATGAGTACTTCCATTGTATTGATAACATTAATAATTCCTCTCATTATTTTTATTGCAATCATTGTTTTAAAATTCATTTGAACTGTTTTCCGACCCTCATAATGGGAAAGAATTTTACTATATGTTAACGAATTATATAAACGAATAACTACATCATGCCAACCCCCCCCCTCCCAACCCGTCACAAAAAAGCTCTACTGAGTTATTTTACAAAATCGAAATCTGAATTGAAATTGAGTTAAAATTTTAATCAAATGTCGATTCATAAACTTTTCGACTTATCACATTCATCAAACGGGTACCTTAATTGAACCGACATCTATGCCTGTATATTATATTCATCTATTTACTTGACAATGTTTTTTCTTGTAAATCTGTTCTAGACCATAATAAGACATTCATGTGCCAAGCATTGACACTATGGTCTGTGGTTCAGGAAATCCCATTCACACCGATTTTTTCAGGTATGTAAGATTTAAGGTTAAGATCATTCCTCATAACCTCTTTTCCAGATATTTTAAGCATGTCCGTCATAACTTTACATCCACCAACCTTAAAAAAATAGTTTTAAAAAAGTGCATTCTATAAATAATATTGTACTAAACAATAACTCTACAACACAGTGTCTAGATTTGTATAGTTCTAAAATAAAAAAAATATATTTAAGTTTTGTTATTTACAAGAGACATCAAAATGAGAAAATGGTTGGAAATATCCCAAGTAATATGACAAATGTCCTGTGATTTCTAAGGAGAGATAATTTAACGGGTCTTGTAAAATAATGGGGTTAGTTTGTTGATTAGTTTGTAATCTACTACCACTATATCATTAACTGAAATTGAAAAAAATATAACCTTTCAGAAATGATTATTATACTTGTATTTCCAGTCTAAACATTAAAGCTAAGTCTTGTTTATGATAAAAAGAATATTTAATAACATTTTGAGCATGTACTATTCGATAAACGTGATCAAATCGTTAAATAAGTGATCCCTAGCCAACTGCAACACTGAACATATTTGGTGATGCATGTCAGTTCTCTTGCTATTTTGAAATATTTTTTATCAGAAACAATGCCGTTTACGCCAGATACTCATTATACACCTGAATATGTTTTATATAATGTGAGTAAATAACATGTTCCCAAGGACTCAACTGTGAGCCTCCCATAGCGGGACTGGCAACCTGAAATTCCATATAAAACACAACCGCATAATAATGATGGAAGCGATATAAAGCTGTTTATCGTTAAGGGGTGGTTGGAGTTTTTTCCATAAAACAATAATTACCAATATTGAGATTTAATCATTTTGTATCATCATTATAGGTTAAAAACAACATTTTTGGTGAAAAATATAAATCATCGTCGTTTACACCCTACAACCTAAATTGGATTTCTGGGATCAACAAATAGAACAATCATTTGACAAACGTTCCACAAAAACTAGTGAAAAAATGGCCTCCATAATTTTCTCTCTTATCAACAGTGTACTATAGAGTGTCGCCATAGAAAAATGTTACGGATTTAGCTTATGGAATTTTTATCTTAACATTACAAATTTGAGGATCAACATTTTATGACAAAATTGTTGTCAAAAATTCATAATTCAGATTATTATTAAAATACACAAGATGTTTCAATTTCGGCATAATACATTATCTCTGTGACAGCTGGAAATTTTCAGTAAATTTTATTGAATAAATTTTGAGAAACATTGACACAGTATCGCATACCCTTTGAAAAATGACAAATTGAGAAAATAGCCGAGTAGGTTTCCGGTTTTCATACGTTTCATTATATATGAACCTTATTTCGTTATTCCTCTTATTTCCTTATTTCTCTGATTTCGTGCCTTTATATTCTAGTTTAATAATTTGGATTCCAATAATATTACTTCTAATATAATTTAATGCCAATTTCCACCGAATATTCAAAATCAATTTTTTGAATGATCTTCCTAATAATTAGACCCAAACAGCCCTTTAAACGTAACGTAAAATGCTGATCTTAATATACTAAATAGTTCAATTAATTTTCTGTCAGTATGTCAAGTGACACATTTATAATGCGTCGTTTTTTGTTATTACATGATTAAGAGTGTTGTACCCCAAAAGTTTCGCGATTCGTATTTTCTTCTTTATCAAAGCTATGATATTAATTTTCTTTTATTACTTTATATTAATTTAAAATGTATTTTTGTCTATCTGATTTCAAAATCCAATTTTACAGACCTACCATCAGCTTCGATTGCACAGTGTCCCATTTACGACACTAGAACCAAAGGAGAAAAAATATGGGTAGTAGCCGGAGGTCCTGACGATCCTTTTGAATGTCACTGCACACTTTTCAATTTAGGATTTCCAAGAGAAGGATCTATGGCCAAATGGATAGATGGAGACACGGGGCAGTTTATCCGTGAAAACCCTTTTTACGTCTACGTTGGTTATACTAGGGGTCCTGGAGGTATATAATTTGTGACATTTACTTAATTTAACGAATTTGAATAAAATATTGCAAATAAATAAAAATCACCGGAAAATCTTCGAATTTCAACTAGCCCTTGCCAATATTTAAAACATGTATTCAGATATTTCTTAATTGTTGATTGCCATATACACGCATACCTAAAGAAGTCCCGTTTAAGTGTTTTGCCACGATAACGGTAATTTAACATAATCAATATTTGAATTATGATTTTTCTGGCCCAATTTTTATATAAAATGTTCATGACTATATGCGATGTGTATATCCTTTTATTAACTTGGTGTATTTTTTCTTTTACTCCATCCTAATCTCCAATCCATATAAAAATAGTTTCCTCGAAGAAGTTCAAATGCGAAGGTGAAAATACTATAGGAAAATCACTGACCTCACCAAGCTTCCAAGTCAATTATATACGTGAGTATTGCATTTGTATTTCTGGATCGGAATTGTATCCTTTTTATTGTGTGCGGGGAGGCGCCTATTGTGTCTTATAGGTCCCACCTAAATTTGATTTTCAACTTGCTTTATGCATGTCTTGAAATGAGATTACTTGGTTTTATTCTAGCTCTAGCCAGAGTCATTTCTTTGGAATGAAACAATCAAATGTTTAGTTATAGTCTGGGGAGATTAAATTCTTTCCGTGTATATATGTTATGTAGTGTTTAAATTTGTTTTGTTTTGTTTTGACATTAATTACCAAGTATAGTAATCATTTGAGCGTGTTACTCTTATTAAGCAACCACGGTTTTATCTGGATAAGACTTAGGTGATTTCAAACTATGTACACTGATAGTTTGTTCTCGATATCTATATCTGGATCCTAATTGATTTATTACCTTTTGTCTTACCTTTTCTCCTCTGTATTTAATCGATGAGCCCTCTGAACTCTTGCTTAAATGCATATCAAGCTAATGAAATGACTTTTAAATTAATATCTTGTAGTATAAAACGTCAGTTCTTCAACCAGCATGCATATAATTACGTCAGTCATGAACGGAAGAGTCATAGCCACCTAAATTGCGTGCCAATAACTCGGAGTAAACAGCCCACATATCCTGAAGATCACACACAATTGTTTCACATATCGTGCCGTCAAGTTTCGCGATGCAATTTCTTTATCATTTTGTCAATTTATCGTGACAAAATACTTACTAACTGGGCCTGATATGTTTGTGTCTTTGAGATGTATTACGGGTATCTCAAGTCCTTTGGTAGATAAAATAAATAGTAACTGGGACGAAAAAGGGTAATTCACATGAAATACACACCCAACTAACACAAACATATATTTTTATCACCCAAACATAAAAGCAGGAAGTTCTTGCAATATATAATATCTGTAGCAAAACATGCTCTACAACACAGTGTTCACATCCTATAAAGTTTGTGATGCACAAAATAAATTTTAATAAAAACAATATTGGTTATATTTAAACAAATGTGAGGATTTTCCTATATTTGGTAAGAAAAGGGTTCAGGCGACACGTGAGGACCACGGGAATTCAAACTGTTCTTATTTCTCATTATATCAATGTGCATACATATGGTTTTGTAGATATGAAGATCCTGGCTTCGAGGTCTACTCTGACGGTCACATAATTGAGTCCTTGGAGAAAAATCTTTACTTCAATTCTAACACCGTTCTTTGGGTGTGAAATAAGTATATTGCCATCAAAAGCATATCTCTCTCGTAAAAGATTTTTAAAAGTTAAAAATAAACAAACATTGTAAAATCTCTTAGAAATCGTCATTTATCGTCCTATGTGTTAAGTGTTATTTGAAAATGTATGTTTATAAAGCGCTTTATGGATGTTTATTGGATATTGCTTAATAATCATGGTCATATATATAGAACCAAAGAAAAATAGGACTTTTAGTATTATCACATTAAAACTGATAACATTATTTGCTTATTTGGAATCATTATCAATAATCTGATCAATTCAGAGTGTGCGCGCGTTTATTGTTAATTATTCTACCCAGATGGTCCCACTGAGGTGTCTATTGGCGTGTTGGAAACGTCGAAGAATGACAGCATCAAAGACAGCCAAAATCCCTCCAAATTGAGCATTTTCTGTGACATCCCTACTGACGTCACTCCATCCGTGAATGTCATTGTGATTGGGACAAATGGTAGAGGAGAAAAAATCATAACTGTGGATAAGCCAGATGAAAACATGACAATGGCGATCATATCAAGATGGACGTTTAGTTTTCAAGCACCCGTCAACAAAGAAGGAAAACCACAGCTCGACCTTACTGTGACATGTAAAGCCGAAAATAGTGTCAAGTCGAGCATTTTTGTGGAAGACAAGATTACTCTTCGTAAGTATCGGAACAATTAATCATAAGCCGGTTTTATCTCTTATATTGTGTACACAAGGATGTTTTTTCTCACAAAATTATAACTGTTTTCATAAATACGGTAATTTAATTAATTTATAGAATTATAATGATTATTGTAAGTGTCTTTTCAATATGTTACTTGACATCAATTATCGAATACAGACTTTTATTTTTGCTTCTCATTACAAACGTTTGACCTGACGTGTACTTAATTACGAGTTTGATAAGCCAAAAAAAAAAAATCCTCATTATTGTACTTGACACACTCTTGATGTACTCATAATATTGTCTATTACAATATAAAATCAAGTCCCTAATTGGGTTCGGTGATCAGATCTGCTAATTAAAAAAAGACAGATCTACAATATCGTTCGACATCTGGCGCTTCCAAATGACACATGCCTCAATCACTTGAATTACTTGATTACGCATCATGATTAAATTCTCCTTACAGAGATGCCATCTGTAGAACTCTCCGGATGTCCACCTAAAATTGAAGGAACAACTCATCATGGAGTTGGAAAGTCTAAACACAATGTAAGGTGTACTTGTCGGTTGATGAAACCGGGATTTCCCAAGGGTGAAGTTAGATGGGTGAACGCCAACAATATGACTCTAGCATCCGGACACACAGAAGCAGTACTTGAAGTTGACGTGAAAAGTAGGCTCGTTTCAATCCTTTAACTACCGTACCAGAGTTCGGTTTGCCGTTACCGAAAAAGTAAGATGAATCCATACATAACATGATTTAGCGATGGGTGTTCAAAAAATGACATCTTTGAAGACTATTAAACAGTTAAATGGTTGCTCTAGAAAGACACTATTAAACACTTGGGCCAGACAACTTGTCCATCAAATATCAATCCATTTAAATGACTCTATCTTGGCACACAATCTTAAACCTGGGACCTAATGAAATCTGGGTGTTCTTACTATACTGAAGATGTTTAAAACTATTTGATATTTGAAAGTTGAGTTTTCTGGC
Source organism: Berghia stephanieae (assembly GCF_034508935.2). Classification (NCBI taxonomy): domain Eukaryota; kingdom Metazoa; phylum Mollusca; class Gastropoda; order Nudibranchia; family Aeolidiidae; genus Berghia; species Berghia stephanieae. The sequence goes on along the minus strand of NC_088373.1, from coordinate 33,391,276 downwards.
CTATTATTTTAGTACGCGTTTTTCCAGGTTGCAAGTTAAATGGTTAATAGTGGCCAAACATTTAATTTATTGGAACATCCACCACAAAATGGTATTATGTAATGAATAATCTTACTTTTTTAAAACGTAAATTTACTTCCGATCTGTATAAAAGAGTTGCTGATTCCTTCAATTTCGTAGCATAAAGGAATAATTGAAAGCTTGTAATCCTTCAGAAACATTAGACCTATGGAGCCGGATTTTAGTCCAGTTTCTATAGAGTTAAACGGAAATATCAATTGCTTCGTTTGGATAGGAAGCTACTCTATTGCAAAGTATTTTCCGTAAGATCTAGCAGACCCATTCACTGCTTGGTGGACAGAGGAGTAAAAAAACGTGACTGCACTTGGAATAAATCTGTGTCCCTATGATTGTGATGTGAGTGCTCTTCCATTTGAGCTATTGGGACCCACTAATTAACAGCATGCCACTTTATATATGATTTGTTTTTCCAAAAGAGTTCAATTGCAATTGTAATTCTTGGTTTAAAATTTGCTTTAACAATTCATACGATTTTTGAATAAGTTAAACATTACATTTCTTTAAGCTTTCATCTCTTGTTATCTTCTTTAAGATCATCTGATGCCGTTCACTTGTCAGGCGCTGACATTGAATTCTGTTGTAGAGACGATTCCATTCCAGCCAAAGTTGACAGGTATGGATTGAGAGTTTACAGATGGAAGTGAAGATGTTAGTGATGGATGTTAAGCTTTTGATGATGAAGATGATGATGATGATGATGATGATGATGATGATGATGATGATGATGATGATGATGATAACGATTATGATGATGATGGTGTCAAGGACAAAAAAGGGGAATGATAATTACAAAATGATATGATGTTGAACAAGTTAGCCACTGTCATTATACGATATCTTACAAAATGTTTTCATATTTTCTTACCGCCAAACATTTTAGGCTTGAACCAATTATTTTAGAGCCTACTTATGATACTGAAAATTGTGTCTTCGGTTACTTATGTAAAATATTGTCATTTTTTTTCCTTTCAAGAGGCATCTAACAATTTCTACGAGTTGGTGAAATTCCTGCTACAGTTTGGTTGTAAAGTTGCCATTTCTTCACAATTATTTATGTTTAAGGATGACGTATGCAAAATGTGACTCTCAACAAACACATTCGATGTGGATTTTTTTAAGATAACCTGGTTTTAATGAGTTTATAATAAAACACGATGCCCATTTGCGTTGGAAAATACAATATATGCCCGAGTCTTTGGAAACCACGTATTCATATATTTGGCCAGAGAAATCGTCCATCAAATAGACATCGACTTAAATGACCCTCAAAAACGCACAAAGCTCTTAGACCTGGAACATCTCCTGCTCTATTTCTTTTCTTTATATTCTTTTGCCTTTTCTCTCGTCTTCCATATTCTGTCTCACCCCCCCCACACTTCTATCTCTCTCTCTATCTCTCTCTCTCTCTCTCTCTCTCTCTCTACCTCTCTCTCACTCTCTCTATCTCGCTCGACCACCCATCCGTTCTACTCAGCAGCTATTGGGTATCTAGATATGTTAGATCTGGCGTATTGTGTTTTTTTCCCGCCAAGTATGATGAACCCTCATGGGAAACGTAAGGTGGGGCGTCCGAGACCGACATGGAGGCGCTTACCTTTAGAAGAAATGGAAATGGCAGGCCTCACTTGGGAGGCTGCCGTGAAGATGCCCGAGGAAAGATAAAAATGGTTGAGTCTCATAGAGTCACAATGTCCCACAAGGAGCCAAGAAGATGAACTCAAGTCATGTATAAAAATTGGGATAAACTCTGGCTCTAGGTTAACGATTACGTTTTCAACCTATAACGAATGATGAATGACGTGGAAGAAATAGAAAATCTGTGATCAGATTTTAAGAACAGATCTTCGTTTCGTCCACCTCGTTCGTCGAAGGCCATAGGTTGGTAAATTAAATTATATAAACTCACAAATTTACCCGAAAGACAAAATGTTACATTGCATCCCATTCCAATGATTTATTGGTGTTAATTCTATTTTCGTGTCCACCTGATAACAAGTACTCAGCTAACCATTAAGTTCCCAGCCTACAACGATTCACAAACGGCATTGAAGAAAACGACAATTTGCCAACCCAGTCTTAGAACATATTTTTTTCTTCCTCATCGTTCGTCGATGGCTATGGGTTGGGAAAATAATAATTTATTATAACATATTAATTTACTCGAAGGACATTTTTCATCGCATTAATTTCTAAAGCTTTTTTGGTGTTGAATGATATTATTATTATTTGTTGCAGATCCACCAGGTAGCGAGTTCGACGTGGAATTATTGATTATCATTGTCTCTTGCCTTGTACTTTTGCTCCTCATCATTCTGGTTTCAATTTACCTTTACTGGAGGGCCAAAGGTTGGTTGAGTGCGTGTAATGTGATATTCTTAATAATGAAACATTTTAGATATTAAAAAAAACTCCAAAACTATGAAAGATGCCATCGATTGATTTTTGTCATAGTTGCAAAATACATGTATGCTTTGATTGATATAAGTATTAACATTGTGCACCCTTTACTACCTGAGTAATAAAAAGCATCAAGTCTCGTTTTGTATATTACTTGTTGCTATTGATTTTGATCACGCTTAATGGATATTCAACTGTGTGAATCTCAAGATCACTATAAAATATAATTAAAATTTAATTTGACCAAAAATGTCATCCTTCAAATATTGAATTCAGATTTGAACTTTTGGTCATATAGATGTGATGCAGGAAATCTGAAGTAATTTTGGATTTAGACGACTTTTTAAAAAGTTGGTAACAATGTTGGTAAAAGACATAGTGACATTACTTCTTATATATTGATCTATTTTCTACTCCTCAACATATCTACTACAGACAACGACAGTTCAGATCAACGCCATACCCATTCCCGAATGGTGAGTATTCTATCAATAAAAGTAATTTGTGGTTAACGCCACACAACATACCAATGATGTGTTTTATTGATGTAATTTAATCCTTTCCAAATGACACTGTCAGTCTTTTCCCCAAATTGTCATACCTACGGAACATGTGAGTATAACATCAGGAAAAGAATGGGTTTGTTAATCTACACGCCTAGCAAATGTGTGTGTTTCATCGGTGTAAACTCAACTCTTACCTACCAGTATTTTATTCTTCCCAAAGGTCCATACCTACATAAAAGTAACGTGTTCTAAACCAACACATTATGAAAATCAGTTTGTTTTATAGACTTAGATTTACTCCGTTTAATGACAACTATTTCAGAATCTTCCAAAAGTGAAATGCCCAACCAATAGGACTGTATTATATTGTTAATAGTAATGTTCGGTAAACCAATTTTCACGTCAATCAGTCAATTGAAGGAACAAAGTATTAGGCTGTTTGCTGCTACTATTTTAGACCACCATTGTTTAAATGCGTTGTCACGAAATTATATCAGAATATATGCGCTCAGGGTTACACATAATTAAGAATTTTGGTATGTCATACCTGGCTAATGGATGCTATGATAAGTGTATTTAAATGCAATGAATCGATATGGTGAAATTAACTCTCCTTTACAGACCACTTTCAGCGTTTTCCCGAGGTGGAATACCCACACATTAAAAACAATAGTTATTACACTCAAAGTATATACAAGTATTGCTGCGGCTATGTGGTTTTGTAGTGTGACAATCGCATTCTGATCGAAGGTCATGGGTTCGAGCCTCGTTTGGCGATTAATTTAACGATTGGTAAATAATTAAATACAATTCAATCTCATTCTGCCAGCACACTTAGGTGTGAACTGGGTACCTGACCGTTAACAGTGTTGTATCTGTCCAAAAAAGCTGTAATATCGCCTAACAAGTGTCATATCACATTTTATATATTAGGTTTTGGTGTTGGGTTATGTTTAGGGATAGAGTTAAGGTTATGGCTAGGGCTATGGTTAGGGTTAGGGTTAGGGTTAGGGTTAGGGTTAGGGTTAGGGTTAGGGTTAGGGTTAGAGTTAGGGTTAGGGTTAGGGTTAGGGTTAGGGTTAGGGTTAGGGTTAGGGTTAGGGTTAGGGTTAGGGTTAGGGTTAGGGTTAGGGTTAGGGTTAGGGTTAGGGTTAGGGTTAGGGTTAGGGTTAGGGTTAGGGTTAGGGCTATGGTTAAAGTTAGGTTTAAGGTTATGGCTAGGATTTCGGTTAAGGTTAGGTTTGGAGACCCTTGTAAACCGTTTTGTAGATATTGCGCGCTATAAAAAACTCAATTTGAATACTATACATGGTTTTGTGTCGCAAAGAAGCTTCGCAAAAATGAATACCATCCATATTTATCAATAAGTCTCACTATACAATATCAATCTCAATCCAGACGTTCAAGTTTACACGTAGTTTGGTGTGTTGTTCCATTATATTTCCGGATGGCGCTGTTATAATTTTGTTAACTAAATGCACCATCTTGAGCCAAAGGTTCATAATAATCCTACACAAATGTCATCTTTGATGGGGCCGTTTCACATGTCTCTTCTATCTTCTGTATAATTATTCTGAGTTGCTCTCTTTTGATGTTTTTTTTATGGAATCACTTGTTTTGCCCTGTCCTTTGCTGGAATACTTGGTTAAGAAGAATGTAGTCAAATGTGTCACGTTTGTTCCCGGATGTGATTTTATTTTGCATATCATTTCTCTGAAACATGATGGTTTATTAACTTTGGAGTGTGTTCTTATTATTGTGGCCATGAACTTGGCTCAAATTGACAACTTTAGGTTGACCCAAACTAAGATTGTGTGATTCCGACAATACACATGCTTCATATTTTAGCCATTCCGCTTTAGTTTCTCATTTTACTCATATTATTTCAAATATATTTATGAGTGTTGGTGGGTACTCGTATGTACGAAAGTGCTCGATAATGATGGTTAGAGCTAATATAGAATACAAATTGTCACTCACATTTGTTGTGGCCGAGACGATTCGTTTCTGTGTCTCTTTACACGTCCTCAGTCGGCGTAATCCTTAATGATCATTAATAATCATCCTTAATAATTGATTATTAAGGATTACGCCAACTGAGGACGTGTAAAGAGACACAGAAACTAATCGTCTCGGCCACAAAAAATGTGAGTGACAATTGGTATTCTATATATATATATATATATCTTTTTGACTATCCCATTATCTTCTATTTACTAGAATTGAAATGATCTAAATTTGTTGTATCTGCCATAAAACCCTTAAAATAAATAAAGCATAAAACAAACTAAATGTCATTCTACTTTTCCAGATCACAAAGGTTTCGCCCATGAATTAGGAAAGATAATCAAATATCCGAGACGAGACAGACAATTTTTCCGACAAAGGATCAATTTCTAATGGAAATCTTCGATGGAGATGTAACGTCCTACAGAAACTAAATATTATTTTATCATTCTAAATTAAAACCTTTAAACATAGAAGAACGTCAACGTCGTATCAATCCTCTCCCTCCAATTGACTACTGACTGATGTGTACGTAATGCTGACAAAACAAGTAACAAGTTGTCTAAGCTAATACATCTGAAAATGTGTTTTTGTGTGTGTGTGTGTATGTCTCTATCTGTGAGTATGTGTGAGAAATAATGAGTGTAGAAATATAAAGAACTGAACAAGTGTGCATGAAATGTACCACTCAATGCAAGAGAAACACGCAACACAAAAATGTCCAAATAAATCTGTACGCCTCGACCTGGGTCGATTTTGACCTTTTTATTTATTTTGGATATCCTTTGTCTCGTATTTTCTTTCTTGCATTTTCTGGCACCAATCATACACACTTGTTCAGTAGTTTATCTTAGAACTGTGACTGCTCCTTATTTTCCTAGTCTGATAATTTAAAAAAAGGAAGACAGAAATTTTCAAGAAAAAAAACAAAACATAAGAAATAAATTGGCCTGCTCCAGTACAAACGAAAACGATTTAATGACAATTTGTCGTTTCTCGATTAGTCTTAGACATCATAAAACATGAAGATAAACCACTGTAATATCTATAAGGATATGACTCTGTTCGATTATATTTGTTTTACTACTCAAAAATAAATATTTATGGCGTGCTATTGTTATCATGAATTTTTGTATAAATCAATTTGTGGCACCACACCTAAAAACGTTGTTATGTATAGATGGATTAGACGAGACGAATTGAATTGATAGCCACATAATGACACTCTGGGTTATTTTCTCCTTGTTATTGTAGAGAATGAACACATTTTTGCATTGTACTATTTATTTATTTCTTTGTACATTATTTTTAAATTGACTTTTATGAGCTCGACTCATTCCGATGAGATACTGATATGAGACGTCTTTTGATGGGACAAACAACTCCGGGGAATTCTTAAAATATGGAGGGTAGGAGATATTGCACGGTATGATGTTGGATTATAACTAAAAGATGAAAATTTAGTTAAACTAATTAACTGCATACTCTCGAATAAGATTATTATTCAAAATGTGACCGAAAATATTGATCGATTTAATAGGCAATTACGATGCCAATCAATCTCAAGCAGGGGGACTCGCACAAATTCAAATTTAAAATTATCAAATTCAAACCTCTTATCTGCAGCCATAACATCTACATATAGCATTATATATAGTTATTATGGCTCACAGTGTGACAATATTCAGATGCGTTGATTCGAATTTTGGCCTTTGCCAGGAGATAAACAATACATGCGGAAAACGGAATCATATATTGGAAATGAAACCGATGTTTTATTTTTTGGAAAAAAAGTGAATCTCAAATTATTGTATGATGGAATTCATAGAGAATGAAGTCGAATAATTGTTATCCTAGTTGATGATATATCGGCATTTGACACACAACCTTATTATTAGTGATATTTAATTTCATTTTTCTTTACAATATTCACATATTACATTTCTCATTTTATTTTCTTCAATTTTTCCTTCCCAAATAATTGGCAAGATGTTTTATTTATTCAATATGAAAATTATAATTTAAAAACATTTAAACTAAATGAAATAAGTACTTACTTGGCAATATACACATCTACGTTTATCCAGCTTTACATCATTAAGTTCTTAAATGCTGTGACCATCTATGTATAGTTTGTGAAGTTGTTTTCAAGCTTCCTCTTTGAATTCGGCTTGGAATGAGATCACTTGGGTTTGTCCTGTGTATATAATATCGTATTATTTGATTTTGATGCTGGGGAGTTTTTCTTTGCTGTTCTTGTTTCTATTGCTTTAAAATTAGGAATTTACAAAAAATGTGTTGGAATTTAAAGAGTACGCTGATCCACTTCCGCTTCTAGACTTTGTCATTTCTGTTAGAGGCGCAAAGTTTACTCTTGTCCGAACATCGGAGTTAGTAGGGACGTGAAGAAAAAGTTCTGGTCTTGTTGGCGATACTTGACTAAATAGAGAAGATGATAAGCTGAATCTAGTGATACGGCTATGGTTGTTATCTCTGTTGGGTTTGTTGCAAGCATGGATTGGTGAGCTGGGAAATGGTGACGGTTGTTACAATTATGGTCGTCATTGATTTCTTGATGAAGATACTCATGCTGATGTGCATTTCGAATATTCATATTATTATTGCTATCGCGGGTTATATGATTTTTATGTATATTTTTTTTGACAAACATAATTCTGGTGATGATTTTTTTAAAATGTTAATTTTATCTTTACTATAGCGGGATGTATGGGGTAACTTTGATTCATATTCATAAACAAGTATGCTATACTGCTCAACAAAAATTAAGGGTAATAATCTTTTGTTAGCGTTTTTACCTGATAAAAATCGATAAAATCATTTCACTTCCATGCCTACCCGCTTGCCATAGGAGATTTTCAAAGACTTGGCAAATCTTTGGAATTCATTGGTTATTTTAAGATAAAACGTACACAACTGCTCAGTGTGTTCAATACAAAAGCACATTCATTCAAAATAGCATACGATCTCATTGAAGTGTTTAGCAGCAATATAACTGGCATTCAATTATTTCATTTTATCGTTTTAGTTAACATCTATATTAAGCATTTTCTGATGTCTCCAAGACTACGCTAATCAACGCAGAGAAAGGACGAGACTTTTGATGTATTTAAAGCGGAATGCCTGCAATGGGAATAATAAATAATTGACTGTTACTCATTTCAGTCATCATATCCATATTTTTAGATCGTTTTATTGCGACAAAAAATACACACGATAGGCGGCTCTCGGGTAAACCATGAATCCATGAGTAATAAAATGACTGGTTTGTTAGAATTTTTGCTCTTCCGGTCAGAAAAGTGTAATCACCTATTCTGCGACAAGTGGTAAGAGAGAGAGAGAGAGAGAGTTGTGAAAAGTTTCAGCTCAACTCAGCATGCAATGCGGAGGTGTCTTTTGAGAGCTAAATATCAGATTACAGTATACATCTCCCGATCAGAAATCTGTGAGATATACTTCTTCGTCAGACAACCATTAATTTTGAGATAAAAAGACGGGGAAGGGTCACATTAAATTTTTGTAGCAAATAATATTTGTTCTAAACACCATCAGAAGGCATTGATAATGGACCAGGTTTCTCTTTCTGATTTACAAATTTACTTTATTTCGTTGCATGTTTTGGATACTCTAAAGATACGAGTTGATACTTTTGTTGAACAGTATGTTATAATCTCCACGTATGTATCATTATAATGCAATACGACATATCGCATCAATATTACCGTTTTGTTAATTAATTTGTTAACCAATGTAACATTTCTATTTATTACCACCACACAATTGCTTTATAGATTCATCAATGTTACACTTCTTTGATATTTTCCATTTAATAGTGCAACTTGTCTTGGTACTCATCAATTTACAACAATATATATAATTAATTTGTTATCTTCCGTTCACCAATGTAACATATATTTGTTATCTTAAGTTCACCAATGTAGCATTAAACTTGTTTTCTTCCGTCCAACAATTTAACAATTCTTGGTTGTTCTACGTCAAATAAAAACAATTGTCAATATTTGTTATCCAGCGTCCACGATAACTATAATGAGTATCATACATCAACCAAATTAACATTTTTTTTATTAACTGTCCATAATGAGAAAGAGAGGACACCAATGTTGTAGTTTCTATCCCCAACCATTTTTATTAATCTACACTCCTCACCCAATATTTTCTTTTCTCTATCCGTGCTCCTCCCATTTCATTTTCTTCTGGATTGACATTGCTCGGATTGTTTCCTTGTCCTTACCGGGATCGTGTGCTTAGATGGAAGCAGTTAACCGTATTTATTATAAAGAGATGAATACTTCCTTCATTATATAATGTACTAGTATAAGGAATCATTACATTTGGATACTTTGAACTTTGTAAATACCTTAAGATATACTGCATAGCGTATACATGGATAGGGATTATAGGTAATGTCAAAATGCGATCATGAATATAAATTTTTCATGTAATCATAACTCCCCTATTTGAATCAGTCCACCTTGACTCAACTTTTCATTGGTGCTTTTAACTTTAGATCTAGAAATTTCAACAAATGATCTCTTTTTAGTATATCTAAAATAAACTAAATATTTTTACAATGGGCTATAGAACCCTAACATATACAATACAACTCTCAATCCACCATTGTAACAAGTCTTGGATACGACAAAAAACCACCAATGTAACTTTTATTTGTCATTATCTGTTGTCAAAAAATAATATTTGAAATCATCTTTATACTCCATGCATAAATGTGGCATTCTCAAAAAGTTGTTGTCTAATTTTAATTTCTTAAACTGTAAAAAAATGAATGTTATTAAAAAATGTTATGCGATACGTATTAACTTAAAAAATGAAATAGTTTGAAAAGACAATAAAATCACGTTTTGTTCTAGAAACGATATAAAAATGTATATTATGATTAGAACAATTTTTTATATATAAAATAGTTATTAAGTTACCGTTTTCAATGTAGACATCATAAACAATATTTTGCTATATTTCATTTGCTTCTTTCAAAATGTATAAACAATTAAAAACCAAAATAATATATCAGTTCATTGACGAAAATGTTCATGGCATAATAATAATATAAATTTATAATAACAGGACGTGATGTGCCTTACTACACACACGCGTCAGTTCATGACATGTTTATCGATCTCCAGTGAAGTAACAACAGCCTGAGTTGGCCTTTTAACATCTCATGATGAAACAGGAGGTCGTTTTTCTGCGTCTTTAATCCACCTATATCTGTTTTTAAATGAATATGTTTTTGACTTACAATGGGATTGCTTGTTTTTTTCATGGTTATTACAGGAGTCCTTGTGTAAGAAGGAAATCAATCAAATGTTGGTTTTAGGAGAGGATTTTTTTCTTGGATAACAATTCTTTGTTACGTGTTAATTGTGATGTTTTCTGTTTTGGATAAATACTGTACGTATCTGAGTATGCCCATCTTAGTAGGAACCTGCACTGTTGCCTGGATTAGACGTAAGGGCGATCTATAAATAGGTACTCTGATAGTGTACACTTGCAATTAACTAAGTTCCCAATTTGAACCACTCCTCTTTACCAATATTTTTCTCGCGTTCCATTACATCCATTTTTATCATTTTAAAAAATCACATTTGCTTTCTTTTTAGTGGCGTTGACACGTTTTAAATGTGTTGTAAGTGCAGTACAACTCTTAGAAACAATAAAATTAAGCATATTTTGATTTGTATACATTTTATCTAAGGGAGATCTTGTACTGTTATCGGTATGGTCTCAAACAGAGGACGTTGATAGTCTGTTCTGACTCGTCCTCTTTGTCTCACTTGTTTTCGTTTATTTTCCATTGTTTATCCGGGACTTTTTGATTATCGCAATTTCCTCATATTTTTACTGGCTCCCAAATGACCTAATTGTGTTACACCTTGAAATCCAAAAAGACATGCAAGCTAGTGCAAATAAACGCTTAAAAAATAGAATAATTAACGTTTTCTGTCCGTTTTTTAAAATCTACAATGGTTTAAAATGGACGTATCATTTTTTGTTCTAATATATACCACATGCCCTCCTATGTTATCATATCTTTAAAAATATATTTTTCATTTATGTTGCAGGAAAATTTATGTATTCTGGCTTATTTTTTTTAATGTTACATTTATATTTTATCAATCTTATATTGAAAAGTTTTGCTACTTTTTTTTTATTGTATGATTTAACTCTACGTGCAAATATTTGCAGATTTGTTAACCAGTGCTGCTATGGATTTGATTCAATATTTTTCTGTTTTGATGCGATATCTATGTCATTACACCAATGAGCCCAAACAATATATATATATATATATATATATATATATATATATATATATATATATATATATATATATATATATTATCAGACTTGCAAACGAGTAAAACATTTCATATTACATTTCATATTTCATATTACAACACCGACAAAGGTATACTTTTACCCACTGTTTTAAATATTATGATGTCCGATTTTGTGTGAGATTCCCGATATCCGATGCACATAGAAGCAGACGGCAAAACCGTGGTATTTTTGTCTTTGACCGGTGACGACTGGAATTCTTTCCTTCGGGAAGAAACAGTCATATGTATTGCTCTGGATTTGGGATATATTTTTCCTTGTAAAACATATATCTGTTATGTTTTGGTAAATATTTTATTTCAGACATTTTAGTGGATTCCTCTAAGTTGAGATTTTATTTTCTCATGTCGGGATGAGAAAATAAACGATGCAAAGTAATTAGACTGTTTTGGATTGTTTAAATTTCTTCCATATTTGAAACCAATTCCTTTGAATTACTTTTTCTTGATTGCCGTAATAGTAAATGTTTATTTTTTGACAATCCTGTTTTTTTCATGTTCTACTTATTTCTTACTATTCAGCGTCTTCCTCATTGACCTTGTCTGCCCGCACTCTGTGAAGATAAATGCCTGCAAATTCCTCTCGTCTGTTGACGTTATCACTTCCACCCATTCTAGGATATATTAATTTAATTTATAATTAGGTCAAGGTCTCTTTCTCTCTCTCTCTCTCTCTCTCTCTCTCTCTCTCTCTCTCTCTCTTTCTCTCTCTCTCTCTTCTTCCTTTGCCTTCCATTTTCCCATGTACCACAACTTTCATTAGGGCGCATGGGTTTTGGTATATCTAACTGAAGAAACAAAACTCTGAGTTTTCTCCATTATACTGGCGTTAAAAAGATCTTAACATGTTGCAAAAAGTAATAAATCCCTTTAAAGACAATCAAAACAAGCAAACCTTTGACATGTTTTCATTTTGTATAAAATAGAGGTTGGTATTTCACCGCTTTAACCTATTTCAGAATTTGAGCTGTGTCAAATTGCTTCTGTGATGATGTATCGATTATTCTGATTTGATTTTAAATAGTAACTATACTTTTACATTTTCTTATGAACGCTTATTTATAAATTACTTGGGATTAGACAATTAAAAAATTCAACAAAGGTTAAAAATCAAGTTGATTTGAATCTTATTTTATTTTGTGTTTGTTTGCTTGCTTGATTTTTTTTTCCGGTTGCATTTTGATTTGTATGTTTTTCCATTCATCTTTTAAAATTAAGATCTGTGTGTTGGGTGGTGTTTGGGGTGAGTAGAGGAGTGCCCCTTATATTCTAAGGTTTGACGAGAAAGATTGGAAAGGGGAGGGTGGGGGGAGTCATCATTGTCATGAACAGCTAATCCATTTCAAATGAAGTAATATCTGATGAAAATATTCCCTTATTAGAAAACCGAGTTAGGATAATGAGAAAATCATCAACCAGCAAAGCATCCTGTTAGAATTCGGTTGTCATTGCAATTACTCTGACCGAATATTAAAAGTGGATATTTGAAAAAAAACCTCTTGGCATTAACAGTGATTCCACGTTGCACAGATTAACAGCAACGCCAAGTGTAGGTGTAAAGTAAGTGCATGGCCGTTAACAGCGTTTACTTTGTCCGAATAAAAGTAATATTGCCTAACAGGTTTCATGTTTCGTTCTACGTGTTAAGTGGTGCTTTTGGTAACACGCTTTGAGAACGTGTAGTGGATAGTGCTCTATATAAAAGCAAAGCGTCGTCCTCTCTTGGTCCTTAGGATTCAACCTCATAATAACCAAGTCAATAAAACAATGATGAACAATTATGTCCTTCTCTAACCTAATGAGGATACCATGGAGGAATTCTATCAAGTGTTGTTAGTAATATATATAGAAGTGACCGGTATTTACAGGATATACTTGTACGCAGCCATCTTGAGTCACCAAATGACGATGGACCTACAGCCGGCAGATTTATAAAGCCTAAATATAGGACGTGTGAGCACATATGAAGACCAGACCATTACACAAGAGGAATACACTCAAATGTTTACAACTCATATATAATATGTAAGCAAATCATAGTACAGTGTATAACAGAGATGGTTTACAGGAAAACAAATATCATCTCTTAAAACTAACTATACATTTATCTATTTCCCTTTTTGCATGGGTATCTGTCCATGACAAAGATTGAGTGACATTCAAAATTTAAAAACACGTTTCTTGCTCGAAAATGATGTACTCCTGAGAGAATAATTAAGACTATTTGAAAAAAAAAATGAAGATTGCCATTTTTTCAATCAAATTGTAGTCCCATAAAAATTTAGGGATAAAATAATGGCACTTGTCCATGATAATTCCCATGAACGGATTAAAAAGACTTTATCTTATATTAAGAGTAACAGGTGAACCTATATCTACACTAATTATTGACTTGTATGACCTTTGCCCACCAGAAAATATAAAAAATCAATATATTTTACGACAGTATGCCCCGTCAATTGATTCCCAAACGCTTTCTCACTCAGAAATACTAAAATGCCTATATAAATAGTTTACTCCATTCCAAATACTTATGGACATTATAAGTGATGAAGGGACTAATATTAAGAGCAAAATATTACAAACTCCTTAAAAGATTTAGGGATGAAACATATTATCTCTTCAGTCTGGCATGATATACCTCTTAAATATCTTCTCTGGACTTTCTGTATTGAAACTAAACGGGATTGAGATGAGAATTTACTCCTTGATCTATTTGCTGCAGGGAACATGATCCAGGAATCTTTAAGCTTTCCTCCCTCTGGACATACTGACAGAGTTTCTTTGAAAATTCTAACACTCGAACTGATTTCAAATTAACAGGCTAATATTTTGGAATATGTCATTGACTTTAAGACAAAAACTGTCTGATGTTTTTAATCTTGCAAATTGAACTTTCTCTGTACACGTGATACTATGAAACTTACTTTTTGAAAATATTTTTAAAATATCATACCCTTCTTCTTCACCACGGGGAAATTTGTCTTTAAGGTCTATTCCATGGGAAGCTGACGTCTGCCGCAAGAAATAGCCGGTAGGTGAGCTAGGGCGAGGTGTCCTAGTTTTAGATATATAATTCTTGACCCCTAGTAAACACATCCGATTGTATTGAACCCACCATCAAAAGCTATATATCTTAATGGGGGTAATTTATTCTTCTATTAGGTCACCACATGTCATTTAGCTGCTATTCTTTAACATCAATTCATCTAATTTGAAAGAACTCCTATTCTAACATGGTGTTCGAAGAAATGACACACAAAATAAAACAGTATACAATAATCGGCGTTTTGTGACCGAGTTCTTCATTGCAGAGCGATGTGGATAACGGATGAAACGTGTTTATGGTGACTTGTGGCTATTAGAACACTTTAAAAGTGAGTGAAACTATACTGTACTGGAACAGATGTTGTATCAACGAACATTATTAATACGACTCGCACTGGTCGTCCACAAGGTGCATCAACTACAGGAAATCAACCCAAAAAATTGAACTTCATCGCGCTAATCACTGGATTTAATAATCTGTCATTTTACAAATAATACGAAATTTATAGAGAATAGATGGATATATGGTTCGAGAACTCCTGGGTTACAGAAATGTATGTGCCCGTTGGATATCGAGACTGCTCACATAAACCCAAAATCACACTGAAAATGGAAGTTATTTTGAAGTCATAGAACACCACCCTTACAGTTAAGACTGATGAGCTCCAATGACTTTTTCTTTCTCCAAGACTAAGAGGCACCTCATGGAGGCAAATTTTGGCAGTGATGGCTTGGTGCAGGCGGAGGTGACTTGTTGGTAACAAAGTTTGCCACGCGAATTCCTCTTCTACGCGATGCAATAATGGGTAAATCGTTGGCGGCTCTGCCTGCATGTGGAACGTGACGATGCCGAAATCTAAGATAATGAACGGAAAGGACATGAAATGATATTTAATTTGAAACATTTGTCAATTTCACATCAATTATAGTTTTGAAAATACAAGAGCCCCATGGAAACTATATATATATATATATATATATATATATATATATATATATATATATATATATATATATATATCTTTGCATCTTTCGCTCTCTCTCTCTATCTCTCTCTCATTTTCCATTTCAACATTGTTTTTATGTATCTCCCTATCCACTTTATTTCTTTCCTGCTCTATTTCTTTTCTTTATCTGCTTCTTCCACTCTCTTTCCTCCTCCATTTTCTTTTTCTCTTTCTTTTACTGTTTACTCTTCTCTCCTCTATCTCTCTCTAACTCTCTCTCTCTCTCTATCCGTGTCTCTCTCTCTCTCTCTCTCTCTCTCTCTCTCTCTCTTGCTCAACCAACTCATTCGTTATACCCAGCAGCTATTGGGTAGCGAGGTCTGTTAGATCTGAGTAAAGTACTGTTCGAGTAAATTAGATTCCTATCCAAAGATAGCAGGCAATTACTTTTGTCAGTTCCTTTAATAGATATCGGAATACATAAAAATACAGCGTCTTTTATGTGCCTGGTCGCTATGACCGACAATTCAAATAGTTTGCTAAAATACATAAATCCATAATTTCATATCCTCCATTATTTTATCGTTAAATTCAATATATTGACCTCCGCCTCACTTCGGCATTTAAGCGTATATGTGGCTTTTGAGAGGTCAATGGATTGAGCCTCGCTTGGACCATATTCTCGCACAGTATTCAGGTGTAAAGTGAGTACGGGTCCGTTAACAGCTTGGTCTGTGCAAAAAATATATGTAATACCACCTAAAGGGCGTCACGTATGGTCCAACATTTGGAGCATTTCTTTTGGCCAGAGAACCCTTGCAAAAGTGCTTTGAGCATGTTTCGTGGATATTGCGCTTCACAAAAGCTAAACTGTAGTAAGTATTATACCGGTTAGAGTTGATGGGTAAAAATTGATACCATGCATTGATATAAAATGCTCACAACATCCATCAACCAAATGAAACGTACCAACACGAGAATATATGTGTAACCGTTAACGCTTATCCTATGACTGACAGCTCTTCTTCTTTCAGCTTATCCGCATTGTGCAGGGTTGCCATAACGAATGCCGCATCTCCGTGCATCTTTGTTTAGCGCATTATTTTCCTCCAGGCCGAGACTATCTTCTATATCATCATTTACCTTATCCCACCCTCTAGTATTTGCACATTCATTGTCCTCTTTTTCACTAATTGTAAGTCCAATACTTTCCTTTCCACCAACTCCCTCCCTCGTGTCTTTACATGCCCGAACCATTTCACTATATCTTCTCTCATCATTATTGATACATTCTTCACTTCAGTCTATCATCGTATTCGTTCATTTCTCAGTTAATCTGTTCTTGTCCAGCCAAGTCACGATCACAACATCCTCTTTTCTGCCACCACAACTTCTTTATCTTTTTTCTTTGTTGTGGCTGCTATATCTAGTCCATATTACATAGCTGGTCTTACAACTCATGTATATATTTACCCCTTCAGCTTTGCGGACATTCGTTTGTCAAACATAACTCCAGTTACCTTCCTCCAAGTATTCCAGCCTACCTGTATTCTCTTCTTTACCCCATCGTTCCCATCTCCTTGAACAGTTGATTTTAAGTATTTGAATTGGTTTGTTTCTGACACACCATCTTCTTCTATCGTTATCGGTGGTTCTGCTCTCTATTGACCGATGTGCTTACCCTCTTTTCCAACACCCGTCTCCAACCCTCCAGTCTCATTTCTTCCTCGGCTTTTGTATCATTTAATAGTACTACATCATCCGTATATATCATGTTCCATGGTGCCTCTAGCCGAATGGGTTCTGTTAGGACACTCATTACTATTGCAAACAACAGTTGGCAAAGAGAGCATAACGCTAGTGTAATCCAACTCTTACATTAAACGGATCAGTTGAGCCAACAGCTGTCCTTACCACTGTTTGTTTCCTTTGTACATATCTCGCTCTCTTTGTTTTATGTTTTATTTCTCTCTCTCCTTCTGGGTTGCACCCCCAAGAGGGCTGAGTCCCTTTGACTGACAGTAATGCAATGAAATCGAATACTGTCCTGACAATCAAAAAACAAATTAACAAAGATCTGAGTGACACAACTTTGTTCCTTATATGAATGATACGAAATAGAATATCATACATTAATAAGACCAAGGAGCCATGTCACCAGCTAGTCCCTTGAGTAGAACCCCCAAAGAAAACGAAAGGTGGGGCGTCCCAGACCGACATGGAGACACTTACTGTCATAAGGTTTTCCCAAACATGCATTTACATTTAACGTGTAGAACAATGGCATCCTCCAAAAAGCTCTTTTTAAAACTTTAATATTCAAAAAAAAAATGCATATGGGCTTAGTTACAATGGAAAGTACTATATATATATATATATATATATATATATATATATATATATATATATATATATATATAATAGGATATGATACAATACAATATTATGGTATAATAGCGACAACATATTGTAGTACAATATTAAATAATTTAAAAAATAACGTAAGATAACTATATTAAGATATGATGTAATACAATCCTATAGAATAATAGTAAAAAGCCCGCGATTTCGCGGGGAAAGAACTATTTTCATTCGATATTGTACCCACCATCACATAATGAGGGCAGATTTGTAAACAACATTGTGAGTGTCACTTGGTGCATCCTCTGTATATTTTTCTGTTTGGCCCAAAGTGAAGTGTAATCCACTATAGCCTCTGACCCGTGACACAGCAACATACAATTGTCTGTTTCGGGTTTCCCATTTATCAACAAAACAGGATGAATGAAACACCACAGATGACTTTCTCCTGCTGTCACTAATGATTTATACTTATACCGACATCCCTTATTTATCATTTTTGTATTTATTTTCATCTCCATTGTATTTATTTTCCAATAATTATCTACACGTTTTTATATTTCACTTTTTGGGTGGGGATCCTGACCTCCCATAGTGGGCAGGGAGGTACATGCTGTGTCTTCTGTCACCCCATATCCGTTTTCCAATTGTTTCCTGTCATTGTCTTGGAATGAGTTTACTTAGTTTTGTTCTGCCCCTTGCGGAGTTCCTTGTCTGGGAGGGAAACAGTCGAATATATAGTTATAGATTTGGGAGATCATATTTTTTTCCTTGTAAATCATCTCTCTGTTATGCATGGTATTATGTTTAGTTTACATATTATATTCTATGATTTGTAAATATTTGAGTGCATTCCTCTGAGTTGAGACCTGTTCTTGTGTCTGGATGAGACGTTTAGGTGATCTCAAACTTAAGTGCTTTGACTGTGGGCTCTTGGAATCTACATCTGTTTAATATTTGAACCAATTCCCCTTTGTCTCACCTTTTCTTCTGTCCTTTAATTGTAATTCTATAACTTTTTAATCTCTCATTTTTTTCCATTTTACGGCCGCTGATATGACGTTAATGTGTTGCAACACCGTAAAACCCATAAAAACAAACAAAACAAGCATATTTCACTTTCTAACTGCATTAGACAGTTCCTCCCCGCCACCCTTCTTTTCACTTAATTAATTGCGCACCTTTTAGAAATATCTAGTATTCTATTTTATTTCGTTTTTCCTTACAAAGGAGCATACTATTTCCTGTCAACCAATGTTTTGTTTATTCAACGTATCACCGCCATTACCACATCATCTCATTCATCTGTAGTGTTTCATTCATCCTGTTTTGTAGATAAAGGGGAAACCCGAAACGTTCATTTGATCTGTTTTTATAATTAAATTAAAACTTACATTCAATTTCACATTATTATTTATTTCTTCGAGATTTGAGCAGCAGTATTTACATTAAGTGAATACATTATTTCGAAAGCAACGATTTGCGCAAAAACGCCAAACTGACAACTTTTTACAGTGTCGAAATTGGTTGTTTTTGAGAGTGTTAGAGTCGTCGGTAAGTATTCTATCATATCTGTTTGACTTTCCAAACTGACTTTAAATTATAAAAGAAAATCAAGTTATCTGTTTATCTATCTGTGAAAAAAATACATTTCTAAATTTCAAATCTTTCTATAGAGTTGTGAGCCGTATAATTGTTGTTATTTACTCCAATAAGTACAATGTTCTCCACAAGGCTATTTTTGTTACAGAAAGGATAGTGTTTTATTACTCATTCGAATTTCCGCAAAACTGAAAGGAACAAATATATACATCTGTGTAAGACAAGCAATGTTGTGTAGATTAGAGACAGCAGTTATTATAAAGAAACCAGAAAAGAAGTTGATGTGGTAGAAATGAGGAAGGTCACGTGGCTTGAGAAGAAAAAATTAAAGCAAAATGAATGAATTCGATGGTTGACTGAAATGTAGAATGTATCTATAAATATGGGGGACGATAGATTGAAGAGGTTCGGACATGACAAGTGACCAGAGAGGGATGACGTGGGAGGGAAAATATTGGATACACAGTTAGCGGGGACGAGAATGAAGGGACGCTCAAAGTCTTGATGGATTGATAGGATTAAGGACGATATGAAAGAGCTGGGCCTGGAGGAACTTAGAATAAACAATGTTTAAAACGACGTGCACATATCTGCAGCTCAGACATCCGACCGCACTTATTGCTAAGTTTAACATTTATTTTCATTTTCAAACATTATTTTGCATCATTCTTTTGATATTCCCACAAGAGCCCATAATGTATTTGGTTATCAGACCTGCAAATATATTCACGTCTGTTGAAAGCAATTCATGAAACAGTGATGTTAATTTTGTTTTTCTAAGATATCATATGTCATGATTTTAAGGCCATTCTTTTATTCACTACGAACGAATGCATTGCAAACTGTTTCCATGGAAACGGCGTCATATTGATATTTCAAAGTTATATTTTCCAAACTTGTTCAACTACCAAATCAAAAGCAAAATTTTGTTTGACAGGATAAAAGATATCAAAGGATTTCATAATTGTTGATGGTCAACTGTATGATGTAATACAATATAATATAACATAGTGTTACGTAACATAACATAACACAATATAATGTAGTATCATATAAATCAATGTAATGCAATACGAATATAATAAGATTTGGTATAATAAAATATGACATAATATAGTGTAACATAACATAACACAACATAATATAATACAGTATATTATATTACAATGACTTGAAATATAAATATAATAAGATATGATATTATACAATATGTTATAACACAATGTTATATAACATAACACAACACAATACAAACAGTAATATATAATACAATATAACGTAATAAAAATATAATATGACATGATATAATATAATGTAGTGTTATAAAATACAAACACACATTCGAAAACTATAACGGTATATATATATATATATATATATATATATATATATATATATATATATATATATAAATAAATATATATATATATATATATATATATATATATATATATATATGTTTGTGTGTGTGTGTGTGTGTGTGTGTGTGTGTGTGTGTAAGACCAGCAATGTTGTATGGATTAGAGACAACAACTATTACAAAGAAACCAGATAAAGAAGTTGAGGTGGCAGAAATGAGGATGTTGAGATGGTCAATCGGTTGAAAGAAATTTATGAAACGGTTTTAAATGCAATTCTCTTATACGAGTATATCATGATTCATGAATTCAAGACCAATTTTTCTTCACCACGGACGAATGCATTACAAACTGTTCTTTATACAGAATTATAGAAATTGCATATTACATAATACAGTGGATGCGGAAACAGATACAATTTAAATATAAAATGAAAAGTATGTAAATTATGAAAGTTCTATAATAACAGTACAAAATGCATTGCAAAGTGATTCCACGGAAATGGCGTCATCTTGATATTTTAACATCATATCTTGCAATTTTATTTCACAGCCAAATCAAAAACAAAATTTTGTTAGACAGCAAAGAAAGATATTAGTGATTCTCATGGTTTTTGTCGCCAACTGTATGATACAATACAAAATGATATAACAAAACACAACATAATATAATACAGTGTCATATATTACAATGTAACGATAATGATAATACAAAATGATATAATTTAGTATTATATAACATAGTATAATGCAGTATTTTGCAGTGGCTATGAGTCTTTGGTTCACGGACATGATATACTTTATCTCAAATTTTAGAGTCACAAATAAAACAACTTTAATGTGTATTGGACTTATTTTAATAAAATATTCGATAAATGACGCGATTTTCAAAAGCATATTTTCTATGTGTTGTTGAAGAACTGAAGGCTCAAATTATAAGAAAGGCATCAATGTCAATAGCTTGACAGGCATAGCAACAAGAGGCCACAGAGGAACCATCAATAGCTTGACAGGCATAGCAACAAGAGGTCACAGAGGAACCATCAATAGCTTGACAGGCATAGCAAAAAGAGGTCACAGAGGAACCATCAATAGCTTGACAGGCATAGCAACAAGAGGTCACAGATAAACCATCCATTTGCCTGGAGGCATCGCTACAAGAGGTCTCTTAGAAACCATCAATAGCTTGGCATGCATAGCAACAAGAGGTCACCAAATATATTTCAGGGGTTGTATAGGAGCTGTAATTAAACAGCGTCAATTAAAGTGTAAAACGAATGAATTATGATATATGTAAGGCTCAGATACGGCTTAGTTTGTTCCGGAAAGGTGATACAGTCAGAAAGAGCTGGCTTGTTTTCATTTACCATAAAACCGTTGGTCACGTGCTAACTCAGGGATTTGGTTTGATTTGATTTAGGACAGGCCAGTCTTTGTATAATGTCACTAGAGCGTAGACGGAGCTGTAGATGATCAGTTGTTTTAGCTGTAGTATCAACATGTAATCTAATTATGTCTAAATGGTTGTGTATCAACGAAGTAATGTATGAATCGTAATAAGAAATTGTGGAGCAGGTTCCATTGTGGGATAAAGAACTTGACAAGTGTGTATGAAATGCGCTCTGCTCTGACCATTTTCATACTCACTTGGTCAGTTCATCACGTATATATCGCCATTATTAAATGTTAAATTTGCCTAACTCCCTTTGTGCTATTTTTTTTCTGTGTAGAATTTGTCATGTTTGTCTTGCCTACTCCCATATTCTTAGATGTGCTCAACTACGAAGTTGAACCATCTTGTATACTCTCTCTCTCTCTCTCTCTCTCTCTCTCTCTCTCTCTCTCTCTCTCTCTCTCTCTCTCTCTCTCTATCTCTCTCTCTCTCTCCCTCTCTCCCTCTCTCTCTCTCTCTCTCTCTCTTTCTCTCTCTCTCTCTATCTATCTATCTATCTATATATCTATCTCTCCCACTCTCTCTGTCTTTCTCTTTATCTATAAACCTATATATATATATATATATATATATATATATATATATATATATATATATATATATATCATCACCTATATATATTTTTTCTCTTTCTTTCTTTATTTCTCTCCTCCTATCTATCTTGGTTCACTAAAGTTTAATAGCATGGGTCTTTAGTCACCCAACTAAGGGTCTTTTTCCAATATAAATGACTTGCTGCTGCTGCTGCTGCTGTTGCTGATAATGATGATGATGATGATGATGATGATGATGATGATGATGATGATGATGATGATGATGATGATGATGATGATGATGATGATGATGATGATGATGATGATAATGATGATGAGGATGATGATGATGATGATGATGATGATGATGATGAGGATGATGATTTCTTGATAGTGGTAGTTAAATCCATACCAATCTCCTCGAATGTTACTTTGGAGGTGACATATATAGAAGGAAAGATTTTGTTGAATGCAAGACACGACGCCGTCACGTCTGCAGAACGATTCGTAGAATAATAAAATACTGCTTCGTGTATCTCTCCATTTTGATTGGTCTTGTTCGGGAGCAGAGGCTTGAATTCAGGACTACAGGTAGTATTGTTGTTTTGTTGTTTTATTTTTGTTTTCAAGGTTTTTTCGGCACTTGCAACACATTAAGGTCATATCAGCGCCAGTAAAAAAATAAGAAAATGGGATGGTTAAATTTCTAAAAATATAATTAAATCACTCAAGGAAAAGTGAGACAAGGGGACACACTCTATAAATAACAAATTATATATGTAAAAATATGTTAGTGCATAACAGAGAGATTATTTACAAGGCCAAAATACCATCTCCCAAAACCCTAATTCCACATTTAACTGTTTTCCTCTCACCCAGGATATCTATCAGGGACAGGAAATAACCAACATTTTAATGTAACACTCCTAGTAGGCAGGTGCGTTGTTGTCTATTGCAATTTTGTATTTTGTTATTTTTAATACAAACAATCGTGTGTTCAATACTGATTTTTAGAAGTGTGTAATTGTGACATTCTTGTTATTCAATTGATGTATTTTATATGAATACAAAACAAGGGCTTGAAAAATAGTATTGTTTTAAATATAAAATAATTCCCAAATAAATGATGGATCACCTACAACAAGCCATTGTGATAGCATGCCTGGCAGTGAAAACCGCGCTCACGGTAATGTTTACTTGTGCAAAAGCACTGGCACTAATTATGTTTAATAGACAAGGTCGAAATGCAACACAAAAACAAAGGGCCGATCAATACTCACATCGGCCACACACAGTACACAAAACAAACAACCAAATCGTCTACAGTCTGTGTTAACAGCAATCGACAAAACTAAAAAAGATAATCTTGAAGTAACACAACGTGACCATCCTATCATATGCGTCTCCACCCTCTGTTCAGATTGCCCTTATCCTTCCATCCCAACCCACACCATTTCAATACACTGATCCAAGTTGCAAATTATCAAACAGAAATATCACAACATAACAGAACAAAAAAAGGTCAATATTTATAACAAACTTCAAACAGCAAGAAAGAAAAAAGCATCGAATTTTAGAATGAGCCGTATTAAAATCAACAGCTTAGGAAACACATCTTTCAAATAAAAAATACTTTCACAGACAACTTAACAGACTTTCTAATGTATATCAGAAACACAAATAGATAAAACATTTAGAGACGCTGTACGTAGAATGAGTGTCCCGTATCTTAAATGGATCCACTACACTAACAATACCATGCGAAGACAAAGTAAAGTTGTATATGATATTGAAAATAAAATTTGACTTCCACATCAAGGAGTTCTACAGAAATAACCTATATATATATATATATATATATATATATATATATATATATATATATATATATATATATATATATATATATATATGTATATATATATATATATATATATATATATATATATATATATATATATATATATATATATATACATACTAGTAAAAAGCCCGCAATTTCGCGGGGAAGGAACTATTTTCATTCGAACCACCATCATTTAACAAGGGCAGATTGGTAAACAACGTTGTCTGTGCAACTTGGTACATCCTCTGTTGATTTTTATGTGTGGTCCAACATGAAGTGTAAGCGGCTATAGCATCTGACCCGTGACACAGCAACACATATTTGTACGTGTGTGAAAACAGGTTGTGTTAAGACAATCAACTGCGAAAATAAACCTGAAGTAGCAGACGTGAGCAGAGTCGAAAGACGATCCTGATATCGAGATCTTACCTTACAGTACAGTACTCTGGTGATCATGTTTGGTGTCGTTTCGGCACCGTTTTTATGCACCTCGACTGGAGGTGTACAAAAACGCACCATTTTATGCACCTCCGTTGGCGCTGCTAGTTGATTAATGGAAATGTCGCTGCTTGAAGCTTGAAGCCGAAGGAAAACATAACGATAAGTGTTGAATTGTAAATCTCAATTTAATCGGCGAAGACATACTGTGGACGTTTCTGATTTCCTCTTTATCACCAAAACAGGACGAATAAGACACTAAGGACGAATGAGAGATGTGTAATGTGAATGGCGTAGATAAGGTAAATAGTCATAAACAATGATGGGACATGATGTTTTTGAAAAACAATAAAAACAAACCAAATAAAAAGAAGAAAAAGAATTTAAAAAAACCCAATAAAATGACAAAGACGCGGTAAACGAATACACTCATGATAATGATAAAATATTATAAAATTATAACAATCGACGTTTACATATAAATGCACCTCGATAACACATTGACTGGTACCGTTGTTGTTTTTTTTAAATATAATAAATAATAATAATAACAATAATAATAATAATAATAATAATAATAATAATAATAATAATAATAATAATAATAATAATAATAATAATAATAATAATAATAATAATAGATTAATTAAAGGTTTTACATATATGTCCAGTAAATATAACAACGACAATGATGTCTTACTCAATAAAGTAAACATTTTAAAAAATGTCAACAATGCGATTGAACCCAGTACTTTCAAGGTTAGTGTCTGACAGCTTATCCACTGCGTTACAGAACCACCTGACTATTCATACTATTTAATAAGGTCTTTCTAAAACCTTATTTTACCATCAATGCAACTCCTATTTTCTTGTTTTAAATTTTGATTTTTAGACTATTATTATTTTTTTTTTAATTTATTACAAAGAAGTTAAACCTGGGTATTATCCACCTGAAACCATCGCATTGAAAGCAGCAAATAATAATAATACTTGGTGTCATAAATAGATGAAACATGTTGAAAACTTAGTGTAGATCTGAAATCCTTAAAGTAATTTAGTGATTACACTATTTCGAATGCGACGATTTGCTTAAAAAACGCCAAACAGACAATTTTTTACCGTGTCGAAAATGGTTGTTTTTGAGAGTGTTAGTGTCGTCGGTACATATTCATGATATCGGTTTGACTCAACAAACTTTCAAACTGACTTTGAATTATGAAAGGGAATCAAATTATTTGTTTATCTATCTGTAAAAATTACATTTCTAATTTTCAAATCTTTCAGTACAGTTGTACGCCGTATATTTTTTTATTGACTCAAATGGCACAATGTTCTCCACAAGGCTAGACTATATTTTTTTAAAGAAAGGATTTTCAATTCCATTGTATTTATCTTCCAACAACAGTCTACACATTTTTATATTTCACTTTCTAAACTGCATTACACAGTTCCTCCCCGCCTCCCCTCTTTTCACTTAATTAATTGCGCAGCTTTTTGAACTATCTAACATTCTATTTTTATTCGTGCTGCCTTACAAATAGGAGCATACTAATTTCCTGCCAACCAATGTTTTGTTTATTCATCTTAACTACGCCACTACCATATTATCTCATTCATCTGTGGTGTTTCATTCATCCGTTTTGTTGATAAAGGGGAAACCGAAACATTCATTTGATCCATTTGTGTAATTAAATTGAAGCTTACATTCAATTTCACATTATTATTTATTTCTTCGAGCTTCGAGTAGCAACATTTACATTAAGTGAATACATTACATGGGGATGTAGGAGATTTAGGAATGTCTCCCCTTTACTTAACTTATGGAAAAAACAAACACCCTAGCACATTTACCAAGATTTATGAATAACCCTAATAGAAAATAAAAATCCTTCAATCTCGAGCTAACCCTAATAGTAAAAAAGACCCTCGGACTGCTATGCACTACCTTTCAATACTTCACTAAAATCAAAATGGCGACTGAAAATCAAGACAATGGTCAAAATCCATCATCATGTCGTAAAAACGCCAAACTGACAACTTTTTACAATGACGAAATTGGTTGCGTTTCAGAGTGTTAGTGTCTTTGGTACGTATTTTATGACATACGTGTGACTCAACGAACTTTCAAACTGACTTTAATTTATTAAAGGAAATCAAGTTATCTGTTTATCTATCTGTAAAAAATATATTTCTAGTTTTCAAATATTTCAGTAGAGTTGTGGGCCGTATTATCATATATGTATATATATATATATATATATATATATATATATATATATATATATATATATATATATATATATATATAGATATAAATATATTATATATATATATATATATATATATATATATATATATATATATATATATATATATATATATATATATATATATATATATGTGAGTGTTGGTGGGTACTCGTAGGTACGAAAGTGCTCGATTATGATGGTTAGAGCTAATATAAAATATAAATTGTCACTCACATTATATGGCCAAGACGTTGGTTTCTGTGGCTATCGAACACGACTTCAGTCAGCATAATGTCCGAAGAAAAAGTATTCCATTTGAGTTGCTTGTCCTTGCTTCCGTTCTGTACAATGTAATGTGAGTGACAATTTATACTATATTTTATATATATATATATATATATATATTATATATATATATATATATATATATATATGTGTGTGTGTGTGTGTGTGTCTGTGTGTTTCTTGGCCACATATAAGTGAGTGATACAATTTATATTTTATACATATATATATATATATATATATATATATATATATATATATATATATATATATATATATATATACATATATATATATATATGTATATATATATATAATTTTCATTTCAAATTACTATTTTCATATATTGTTAACACTGTTCCTAGCTGTTGTATGTATATAGGGTGTATATGTATTGTTACCAACCATAAATAATATATTATTTCGTTCATATCTAATTCCCAAAGAAAGATAGCATTTCGGATAACATATGTAGGGGAGATAGAAGACACAGTAAGTGCCTACCTGCCCAATATGGGAACTCGAGTTCCCCACCTAGCACAAAAATTAAATAACACCTCAAAATCATTAGTTTTATGTAATCTGGTGTCAGATTTCATGTTCAATAAGTTTTATTGATTTAAAGACTATCGTGTACATTCTGACAATAGAGCCAGAATTTCTTAATTGTACGAATAATTCGTAATAATCTGTACGCCTTCTACACAGTACCGATATTTTAAGTTTCTAATTAGTAACAGGAATGACAGTGGAGAAGATAAAGTCGGTGTCATACGACTCAGGTGAGGTGTGAAATAACTTTACAGAAGGACTGAATGCAACATTCATGTAATTGATATTCTGATTTTACTGTGGTGGCATCTCTCCCGTAATCCAAATTATCAACCTATACCTAATCTCCATACTAAGATTGCTATGCCACCTTATAATTCAAATTGTGATCTATGCGTTTTTAGTCCTCCGAATGGCTTAGTTACATACACATTTCCAAGGATTTTGGAAACAAAAAAAAAGTAGACGGTCTGACGTCAATATCTGTTCCCCAATTGCAGACGAATAAATATCACTTACAAAAGAAGTCTAATGACATTTTTGGCGCTGCAATAGTATTGCTAGTTAACTATTGATGTATGAAAACTACATAACAAAATCTCCAGAAGACAGGCCATGCGGCATACCCCAGAGATGGACACTTACATGCAAATGTTATATTGACGCCAATCGTTTGTCCTAATCCTACAGAATTATTTCCTTTGCAATGTAAAGATGCGAATCCGGATGGGTAATCTGGTAAAGAAATCAAATTGAGGTTATTATTCAATACAATAAGTATAACACTATGAACGATCTTTGATAAAAATATATAATCCCTCAGAGCCATGAACGCCACGGAGCAATAATGTATCCCAGTTTCTAAAGCGTAAAAGAGGCAAATTAATTGCTTGTTACCCTTTGATAGGAAACTAGTTTATCGCACAGTACTCGCCGCCGGATCTATCAGATCCAGCTATCCAATCATACCTGGTTGGAGTGCGGGTTTGGGGGGGGACGGGTGTAAGAAAAAAAAAATCAACGTCACCCCTAAATTGGTCCATTTGCGAGTGAAGCGAGTGGCGTAACAACTGAGCTATCCTCTAGACTGACGGTTCTGGACTGATCGTCCTCTAGCGGTAATATTTGAAGTGATACCGATACCCCAAAAATTAATCGATTATAAAACCCAAATATGTATGAGAGCAGTTTCGAGATTTTTCTGCATGGAATTATTTTTTCAAGATTCAGCATCAAGCCACCAGTCCACACTGTGTCATATGCAGCAGAGAGATCAATAAACACTGTGACTGTTTTGAATTTCTTTTCAAATCCATTTTCAATTAAGGAGGTGAAGGCAAGGACCTACTCGGTTGTGCATCTATTTTGTTGAAACCCTGACTGTTCAATTAGCATTATAGGATGCAAGTAAGGGGTTATTCTTGTCAATATTATTTATTCTAGTAGTTTGTAGAGGCAACACAGTAGAGAGATGGGTCTATAGCTAGATGTCTCTGTTGCTGGTTTTCCTGGTTTGAGGATGGCTATTGTAGCATACATAGTAACACGAACGATAACTCTTGATAACTAACGGGGATCTAGGAGAACTAACCGGTAAGTCATCATGATGGCAGCGATTTCTTGAGAACACAAAAGTAAAACTGAGTGAATGTATACACTACATTTATCCAGTGTCGTGAATCGAGCCTAGAAAAGCTACAATTGTGTTTATAATATTTAAGGATTTTGGAACAACCTGTCAGAAGGTAGGAGGAACACTTTCTTTTTTTTAAATAAGAAGCTAAAGTCAGTTCAGTTTAACCGTCATGGCTACGACCGGTTATCACGGGCATAAAACCACCCGACAAACTGGTCTTGGCGTCAAATCCAGTGGAAAACCGGAAATTATTTTTAAAAAGATGGAACACATACGTTCTTTTGTCACGTTCAGAAGATCTAGAACAGAAATATCAGGTGGCGCTTTTCCTCCATAGCTTAGATGATGAGGCCCTCCAAATTCACAACGGCTTCCAATACACAACATACGAGGAAGATCGCACTCTCCATGAAATCATAACCAAGTTTGATGAATTTGTTATTGGAGAACAAAACGAAACTTTTGAACGTTTTAAGTTCAAACAGAGAAATCAAATAGAAGGAGAGACTTCTGAACCATTTCTCGCTGACCTAAGACGACTCTCCAAGACCTGCAACTTTTGCCATGATTGCAGAGATTCATTGATTAGAGACACAATTGTAACGGGTACCAATGACCAGCTGACACGAACTGACCTGTTGAAAGAAAGACACTTGTCACTAGAAACATGCATTGACATTTGCCGCTCAGCAGAAGATGCCAAAACTCAAGGCAAGGCTTTCCAGGACTCAAATTTTGCAGACATAGCAGCAATCAAAAACAGAGGTAAGCACCAGCATCAACAACGCCAAAATTTCAACAAATTAACTCAATATCAAAAACGCAATCAGGCAGACCAAGGTCCTACTCAACTTGTCAAAACTGCGGTTATACCTCCCACCCAAGATCGCAATGTCTAGCTCACCAAGCGAGATGTGACACTTGTGGTACAATCGGACACTAACAAAAAGTATGTAGGTCAGGAAGTGAAACAAGCGACCACAAATTTAGACCAAAATCCATATCAGAAGTTCAGTCACAGGGAGATCCCAACTCAATTGACTTTTTGGGGGAAATATATCAACTAACAACCAGCGAAGACGACTGGACAGTCATAATTCAAATGGATGAAGACTCTCACCCTTTCAAGTTGGACACATGCGCTTCAGTCAATGTCATGAATGAAAAAGACCTCAAATTCACTCCGAATGAACTGAAAAGTTATGATAAAATTCTCCAGGCTGCAGGAGGGAAAGACCTCGAAGTGCTGGGATTCACCCAAACGACTATGAAACTTCTTCAAGACGCAGATCTCACCTTAAATGAAACATGTTCCTTCTCCAAGCCCTCGTTGAAATTTCTTGGCCACATCATCGATGATTCAGGGGTCAGATTCACCCCAGACAAAATTAATACCATAACGAATTTCCCACCACCTCAAAATGTTGCAGAATTACAAAGATTTCTCGGCATGGTGAATCAGATGACAAAGTTTGCTCCAGGATTAGCAGCCATGACAACCCCACTGCGCTCACTCCTCAAAATAGATCACGAATGGATTTGGGGGGACTCCCAGGAAAATGCTTTCAAAACTTTAAAGCAACAACTGACCACCGCCCCGGTGTTAGCACACTATTCTCCAAATCTGAAAAAGATCATCGCGGCTGATGCATCAAAGGAAGGAATCGGAGCAGTCCTCATCCAGGTCCAGATAGATGGTTCCAGAAAACCGGTGTGCTACATATCTCGCAAATTGACCGAAACTGAACAGCGGTATGCAATCATCGAATTGGAAGCCTTAGCTGCAACATGGGCTTCTGAAAGACTCATCGATTATGTTCAAGGTCTTCAGTACACCATAGAGACTGACCACAAACCCCTCGTGCCCTTCTTAATGTCTAAAGAGCTCTCTAAATTACCTCCACGGATTATACGGTTTCGTCTTCGACTTGCAAAACTTGATATTGAAGTTGTTCATGTCTCGGGCAAATACCAGATTATTGCTGATAATCTTTCCAGAGCACCAACAAGTGTGCCTAGCGTGGCAGGCGTCTGTTTCAACAGAGAGGTTCAAGCCATGGGAGAACAGGCCTTTAACTCACTCCCAGCTAGTTCCCACGAAATGACTGAAATCATAAATCATCAAAAGGCTGAACCAGTAATTGCAGAAGTCCGACAGTTTTGCAGCACCGCCTGGCCAGGTTATTTGCCTGCCAACACACTCCTAAAACAATATTGACACAATCAGCAATGCTTCACGATCATAAATGAACTTCTTTTCAATAACAGATTTGTCATTCCACGAGACTTAAGAATGGACACTCTAAATCGCCTTCACTTAAGTCATCTTGGCATTACCAAATGCAAAGCCCTTGCCCAAAGCGCTGTCTGGTGGCCTAATATTTCCAGTGAAATCGAAGACATGATCAAAAAGTGTACAGTTTGCGCTAAACTGAGACCGGATGTCAGGGAACCACTTCTTCCTTCCTCTTTCCCAGATCGACCCAGGTCAAGAGTGGCTGCAGATTTGTTCTACCTTAAAGACAAGACATATCTGGCTGTAACAGACTATTACTCCAGATGGCCTGAATAAAGAAATTTAGAAGAGCAGGCTAGTTCATGTGAGGTCAACGAGTTAAAGTCCATCTTAGCAACACACCGCATACCTGATGTCATTGTCTCGGACAACTGCCCTCAATTTTCAAGCCCACAATTCCAGGAATTTGCACGCGACTATGGATTCACGCACATAACGAGCTCATCCCGATATCCTCAAAGCAACGGCATGATCGAGAGAGCAATCCAAACCCTGAAAAACATGTTGAAAAAGGCTTATGACCCTTATATTGCGTTAATGAATTACAGAGCAACCCCTCTCTTCAACGAATTCTCAGCAAGTAAACTCCTGATGGGAAGAAGACTACAGACAAAGTTGCCCATCCTAAAACAAAAATTACATCCACAACTATTGGACCAAGACGTGCTCAGAGAAAGAGAGGAAAGACACAAGGAAAATATGTGTAGACAATACAACACACGTCGCCTCGCCAGAAAATCCCAACCAGAACTTCACCCTGGAGATGAAGTATTCATAAATGATATGGGACGAAATGCAAAGGTTATCAGGCAACACCCCAACCCTAGGTCATACATCCTTCAGTCTGGTTACAACAATTTGCCCATTCGCAGAAACATCAAATCTCTTGTACCCACTGCATCTTCCAATACTCAGGGACTCGAGCAAGATCCCCATATCCCAACAGTTCAAACAGCAGGCGAGCCCTCACCTCGCACTAGCAGCTTTGGGATAATCATCAAGCCACCAAAGAGGCTTAATTTGTAAAACAAAACAAACCATTTGAGGACATCTTACAGGCGACAAGAGGATCCTTAATTATATGTATTTTTTTTCTCTTCCGTTCTTCTTTTTCTTCTTCTTCTTCTTCGTTCCCGTATTCTTCTTTTTGATATGGACATCTTACAGGAGCTGAGATGGTCCACGATTATATATTATATATTTTCTTCTTTCTCACTCATGTTCCATTGATTTGAGATTCACAACCTCATGGCCTCGGGTCCACAAATGACATGATTTACACAGGGAGTTTATAAAACGGTTAGGAACTTTACACAAGTGTTGGGGATTTATCGGAATTGAAAAGAACGTTTTCGTCAGGGATGATGGGATAATAGGGAATAACACCTCCAAAAGATGGGAGATGTGGCATACATAGTAACACGAACGATTATTCTTGATAACTAACGGGGATCTAGGAGAACTAACGGGTAAGTCAACAGCTATAACTCTAGCATGGATCCTTGTTTGTGGCTATCTTCCTTTGTCAATAATGTTATACATTACGACAGTCAAACAGATCTTTGCGTTGTGTCCAAGGTGTGTTATCATATCTGGATATATGCCAGCGATCACTGCTGCTTTCACATTCTTCATACTTTTGATACCTTCATGTATTTCTTCGTGACTGATTGGGAAGGTCCACACTGAGCCAGGGGATGGGAGAGATAGATAATTTTTCTGTATTCCTATAATATTACACAACCACAAAAACAACAACTCCTTAAATAATAGAGCAGAACTAATGGCAGTGTGCGGACACTCTAATAAGTTCATGTTTAAAACACAACAGATTTAATAACCAACCCCCGGCGTTATTATTATTATTATTATTATTATTATTATTATTATTATTATTATTATTATTATTATTATTATTATTATTATTATTATTATTATTATTATTATTATTATTATTATTATTATTATTATTATTATTATTATTATTATCATTGTTATTATTATTGTTATTATTATTATTACTATTATTATTATTATTATTATTATTATTATTATTATTATTATTATTATTATTATTATTATTATTATTATTTTTTTTATTATTATTATTTGTATTATTATTATTACCATCATTATACACGTTACACAAACACGAACACATACATACCCGCAATGATAACACACTACAACAAGTCACCACATAACAATACTAATCACAACTATATGAACAACACAACGGAAATCAGGATGCAAATTTATAAACATTGACCCCTCTAATGGAACAAATAAAGCACTCACTACCGGCACAGTATGCCGACTGAAGACATGGATGGCATATATAAATAAACAATTGTCTCGGCGAAAACATATGAGTGACTGTATATATATATATATATATATATATATATATATATATATATATATATATATATATATATATATATATATATATATATTAACTTCCTCATGCAGACATAGAAACAAACACCTTTTATGTAATTACGAACTTCCATAAACACGAATCTATAAAAATACGAAAACACAACATTCTACTTTCACTTCCACTTCCTGATGAGAGCTCATCTCATCTCATGTAGTTCCATATCTGAAGCAGACGTCGGAGGTCATCTTCCGCTAAGCTGATCTATCTCTTGCCAATTCTATTCAAGCAGCGCCACCTTTCTCAGCTTCATCTGTCCAAGTTCTTATCCCTTTCAAATACGTTATTCTTTGTCTTCCTCTTATTCTTTTTCCATTCATCTTTCCAGTCAAGGCGAGTACTTCCAAACCAGGGTGGCGGATAATGTGTCCTAAAAATTCCATTTGGCGTTTGATGATTTTTGTTATCAGTGATCTTTTTCTGTTTGCCATTTCTAAAATTTCTTCATTTCTTTTCCTTTCCATCCATGACACCCTCATCATTCTTCTGTAAAACCACATTTCCACTGCCTCCAGTCTTTTAACTATGGTCTTGTTTATGGTCCAGCTCTCACAACCATATAGCAGCACAGACAGTACATAGCAATCCAGGACTTTGATTTTTGTTTTCATGCTAATATTCCTGTTTTTCATAATTGTATGCAGCTGGTTGAATGCATTCTTCGCCATACCTATTCTTTTCTTTATTTCACAATCTGATTTTCCATTGGATGTTACATTGAAGCCTAAATATTTGAAACATTCAACTTGTTGTATTGTTTGTCCTCTGCTTGTTATTACACAGGCTGGTGGGTTATTATTTTTAGATACTGTCATACATTCTGTTTTAGATATATTCCGTTCCAGTCCCATATTTTCACTACTCCTGACTACAACATCCAGTAATTCTTGTAGTTCATGTTCATATTCTGCCAGTAGAACCGTATCATCTGCATACCTCAGATTTGTTACATTCTTTCCTCCAATGCACACCCCCTTCTTATGTTCGATATCTCTTAATATCATTTCACTATAGAGGTTGAATAAATCTGGAGACAAAACACACCCCTGCCTAACTCCTCTTCTAATAGGTGTAAAACTGCTTAGCTCGTTGTCAACACGCATTGCTGCTTCTTGTTCCCAGTACAAATTCCGTAATATTCTTAAATCTTTACCATCAATGTCCAAGGATGATATAATTTTGAATAGTTTTTCGTGTTGTACTTTATCAAAGGCTTTTGAATAGTCGATGAAACACATATACAGATCTTTATTTACTTCAATACATCTTTCCATCAGCATTAATAATGTGAATATTCCATTTCTGGTACCCTTGTCCTCAACAAAACCAAATTGCATCTCCCCAATTTCAGGTCGTATTTTATTTCTTATTCTTAGTAAAATTACCTTCAAAAGAATTTTTGTGAGGTGGCTCATTAGGCTAATAGTTCTGTGATGTTCACAATCAACTGCCCCTGGCTTTTTTTGGTAATGATATAAAAATGGATCGTTTCATATCAGTTGGCATTTTTCCTGTGTCATACACTTGATTAAGAAGGTTTGTGATGAATTCAATCCCCCATTCACCCAGGCCAGTCAAGGCTTCAATTGTTATGGCATCAGGTCCTGCAGCTTTTCTATTTGTCATGCTTTTCATGACGTTCCTAACTTCATCTTTCATTATAGAAGGCCCTTCCAGTTCTTTTATCATAGGCATTTCTCCTCAATTATCCAAAAAAAGTTCTTCAATATATTCTGACCATCTGTTTAGAACGCAGTCTTTGTCCATGATGGTGTTTCCACGCTTGTCTTTGATGCATCCACTTTTAGCACCTGATTTAGTTTTGTTTGTCACTTCTTTGATTTTCTGATGGAAGAATTTGCCATTTTTTTCTTTGCAGGACATTATATAGTGACATTGTTCATTTATCCAGTCTTCTTTAGCTTCGTTGCATTTTCTTTTTATCTGCCTGTTCAGAGTCTTGTATTTTTCTTCCTGAGTTTTGGCCTTTCTTCTCTCATTCATTAGTTCTAATATCTCTGGAGTAATCCATTTCTTCTTCTGCAACTTAAGTGTGGTTGGAACATTTTCTTCTAATGATGCAGCAACACTGT
The DNA here is from genome assembly GCF_034508935.2 of Berghia stephanieae. NCBI lineage: Eukaryota > Metazoa > Mollusca > Gastropoda > Nudibranchia > Aeolidiidae > Berghia > Berghia stephanieae. The sequence goes on along the minus strand of NC_088373.1, from coordinate 33,354,754 downwards.
CTTTAAACTGCTCATATTTCTCTTATATATCTGTTAGTTCTCCAAGCACTTCAAACTTGTTTCTTACTGATAGTTTAAATTTTTCTTGTATCTTCTGTTCTTCCCGGAGAATGTCTAGTTGGTATTTAGGTTTAGCCTTTGCTCTTTTGCAGATTTTCAATTTAACTCGTATGGGGCATAGCACAGGTATATGATCGCTGTTACAGTCAGCCCCCGGCATAGATTTGGCATACAAAACCGAGTTTCGGAAACGTTTGCTGATGAGTATGTAATCTATTTGGTTTCTCACTCCATCTCCAGGACTTTTCCATGTCCACTTCCTTCTATTGTGGTTTGTTGGCCAAGTATTTGTGATTGTCAGATCATGTTGACGGCACCATTGAATAAGACGATCACCTCTGTCATTTTTGTCTCCCAGACCATGTGGGCCCACAATATCTTCTATTCTTTCTCGGCCCACCTTGGCATTAAAATCGCCCATGATGAGTTTTATGTCTGAAGACTTAAACTGATGCATTGCTTTATCTATTTGTTGATAGAAATTTTCCACTTCTTCATCATCCTGACTGGTGGTTGGGGCGTATATTTGTCAAATATCAAAATCAAAAGGTTTTGCTTGTAGTTTGATTGCCATTACTCTGTCTGATATGGGCCAGAATCCTTTGACTGCTCGCGCCGTTTTATTATCTAGTATAATTCCAACTCCCCTTTGGTGTTCTCCTCCTGAGTATATAATTTTACAGTCATCATAATTAAGTTCTCCTGCTCCTTCCCATCTAACTTCTGATAATCCTAAAACATTGATATTCAATCTCTTCATTTCCATACCTACATTTGCTAATTTTCCTTTCTGATACAGACTTCTTACATTCCATGTTGCTGTTCGTAATGTTTGGTGGTGCACAGTAGCTGGATGACGGTCAAGAGTCACCTGTTCACCTGCATGACTATAATTAATAATTGCTTGGGTGCTCGAATTTCTTACGGAGAGAGCACAATATGTCCAATTAGGGCAAAACAAATCTTCCTGTATAACTACAAATACTGGTGCTCCTCAAGGTTGTGTATTGTCCCCTGTATTATTCACAATATACACGAATGACTGTAGAAGTCAAAACCTGAGTGTACCTTTAATAAAGTTTGCAGATGACACCGCTCTTCAAGGCCTCATAACAAATGGCAACGAAGTGGCTTATAGGCAAGAAATTGATAGATTTGTGTCTTGGTGTGATGCCCACCACCTAGAGCTTAACATAAGCAAGACAAAGGAGCTAGTGATTGACTTTAGGAGAGTGAAGGAACCGATAGAACCGTTAAAATTAAAGGACCAATTCGTCCAGCGAGTTCCTCACTACAAATACCTTGGTGTAACGATTGATGACAGGCTCAAGTGGGATGAACACTTGAAAATAATTAGGCATAAGATGTGCAGACGTACATATTTTTTATCGAAACTCTCTCAGTTTAGAATAGATAAAACCCTCTGCACATTATTTTATAGAGCAGTAATCGAAAGTGTTTTGTCATTTTGTATAACAGCTTGGGGAGGCAATTGCTTAGCAGTGGAAAGGAACAAAATAAATTCAAATATTAAAAAATCCATTAAACGCTATATAAATGATGTTGACGATGTAGATCTTTTATACGAGAAATTTTGTATAAATAAAATAACTAAAATATTAAATGACCAGTATCATCCACTAAGACCATCAATTATTATGTCAGAAAGAAGTGGTCGCCCTTTCTCTATTTCAACGAAAACAGAGAGACACCGAAAATCTTTTCTGCCGTCCAGTATTAGGCTTTATAACAACAAGCAATAATCATTTTATATAATTATTTCTCATTTTTACTTTTTAAAAATATAAATATTAATTTATTAATTTATTTGTTTTGCAATCTTTTCAATTTTCAATTTATAGTGACAGTTTTAACTATTTTACAGTGTTGAAATTATTCATATTATAAAGCGCAGCTCTGGTTATAGAGCTGCTCCTTTTTTATATATATACATCCTATTTCCATTGTATTTTTATCTTACGTGTAAATTATAACACGTCTGTACAAAAAATTTCCTTTTTGGGATGCAATAAAGTATTATTATTATTATTATTATTATTATTATTATTATTATTATTATTATTATTATTATTATTATTATTATTATTATTATTATTATCTCTACCGGACGAGGCTGTAATCGAGTTGCTCGAAAAACATCCATTGACGTCGTTGACTAGATTCGCTTGGACGGACATCATGACGATCTTGGGATGATACGTCAGTGGTTTCCCGTTGCCTTCTGACGGATTTTTATCTGGTTTACTCCATAGCCTTTTGACCTCCCGGTCATAACCCACAAGGCAGTGGGAGCATTTGGCAGGTTTTAAGGCGCCTCCCATTCACCTTGATAGTCCCTTCATTGAGTATATGAGGCATTTTGTATGTGTAGCTGTGCTGCCAGACTACCCAACCTCACTCTCCATGACTATCGCCAGTTGGTCCGCGTCTTTACAGCTAACCTATAGATCAGGATCTGTAGGCCGTTCCACGATCCGCCACCTGTGGACGCGCTGGGTTGGGGATGGTCGCCCCAGCTGATGAGAGCAACGCTCGATAACAACGTTGTAGTAGTCAAACTATCTTAATTATATTTCAAATGTTTATAAATAGCTCCTTTTATACTAAAGTTGAGCACTATTATTTCATGGTTTTTGTTTTATAATTTATACTTTGCTCCAGTTCTACTGTCCTGTTGAGCACTTTATTTTAACCAGAAATGAACCTCGTAAGTACTAATTTTGATTATTCGACAAAGAACATCCCGATCCCGATAAGCAAACAATACCTAAAATCTCTAATCAACAAAACCGAAAAAATTATAAGAAACACCAGATGGCGAGCTTTTTTCTACCTAAACCCTGACCAAACTGTTAAAAATAAAGAAACTTTTGGATTTAGATCTACCAGACCAGCCCCATCCATACCTGAACTACGAGAATTCGAGGATGGAATGACATATATCATCCTAAACATAAAATTCAGACAAATCAACGACACCTTCCAAAACAAACTACAACAAGACATACGATCAATACATCAAGACTCCAATGTTTACGTCGCCGCTGACAAAACCACAAACTTCTACAAGCTTACCCCTAAAGAATACACACATTTACTTGAGAGAAATATATATATATATATATATATATATATATATATATATATATATATATATATATATATATATATATATATATATATATATATATATTATAACAAAAAAAATGAAGTAATAGTGCTCAACTCTCTGATCAAATGAGCTATTTCTACAATAATTCAAGTTTTATTTGTATCAACTTCGACAATATTGTACAATATCGTTCGCTCTCATCAGGTAGGGGACTGAGAGTAGATTGTTGTCATCTTCGTACTTTCCTAGTTTCGTGATTATGGTGGTTAGTAATTGCATTAAAGGTGTTTGTTTCTTTTTCTGCATGAGGATGATAGTTCGTTTCTTCCGTTGATTGTTGCCAGGTTCGGTTTTTGTGATGATGAAGATTTTTTCTTCTAAGCAGGGGTTGCAATTCTTAAAAGAAGGGGAGGACGATTGTACCCTGGAGATGGTTTTCCATTTAGTGCTGTGTATACATATTTTTTTTTTCTTTGAGGTTTTAACGTGTCCGCTTAGTGTAGTAGAATGTTGTTTATGTGTGTTTTTTGAAGGACGATTTATTCAGGTTTTATCAGGTTTTGAATGAACACTCAGTGATGCCAATGCGTGTATCTTGTTTTGGTGTGTCTGGGTGTGTAACTGTGTCTTGATAACAAAAAAGTTTTGGGTCAGGCAATTGCCGTTTAGTGGGCAAGTTGCCTGTGGGTCCTGCAGTTGCATTTTTATCTCGGTTGTTGCGAGGCTGAGTTTGTGATGATAGTTATCGTTTGTTGTTGAAGGAATTAATTTTTTGCATGTTTGTCATGCGTGTGTGTCCTGTTTTGATGGTGTTTTTGTCCATGATCTGGTGGGTGACGTGACCGGGAGGGGAGCATTCTTGTAGTAGATTGAATGTTATTTTTACGATAGAACTTGTCACGGTCTTGCCGTAGGGTGGGTTGATACATGTTATATTTCGTTTTCGTTTTTCTATCGGGTGGTAATGGTCTCTTCCCCATATTTTAGTGTGTAGTCATATCCACATGTTGTACAGCGTCTGTGTATTGGGGCGTTGCATCCTTGAATATGTTTTTGTTTACAGAGTTGTTAGATAGTCGTTGGTAAAGGCTCTCTGGGATCTTTTATTATTATAGATGGCGGGTGATTGCTATGTCGATGGACGTGCAATGGGATGTTCTTGTGTTTTGAAAATTGATGATAGGTGTCGTTGTTCAGGTTGATGGTTATATCTAGAAAATCGGATGTCTTTCTGTTGGCTTGTTTGGTAATTTTTAGATCGTTGTCCTGGAATATTTTGCATTTCTTTTTTCTGTATAATAACAGCCTGCCTTGGTCTTTTATTGCACAATGCGAGACCGTCGTATCTGTAAAGTCAAATTTATATATCAAGATGTTGCATTTGTAAAGTAGATATAGTCCGACTAGCTAGCAGGTTTCTGCTCCGTTGTAGCTTACCATGTGACATCAAATTTCTTTAATTTTTGGGCCATGCTACTCCATTGTGGGATAACGATGTGTTCTTGATTGCAGGATGATATATATTTTTTCCTCGATGATGTTGTCTACATTTTTCGCAAATTGTAATGCTTTGGGGAGTAAGGTTTTGCTGGTTAAAATTACATATATCAAAGATGTTTGCATTTTGTGACTGTTTGTTTTGTTTTTCTGTACCAGTTGATAATTTCACCAGTGTTTCTCCATTGGTTGAATTCGGTTTCTTTGATGATTATGGTATTGATTCTGTCTAAAATATATTTGCTCATTTTTTCCGATTACTGATGTGCACGGGTTTATGAAACTGCATTGCACGATTTATGATCTTTGTTAGTAGTAAAGGAGTTAGATTTTGCTGTGGTGTCTATTATGTTCTTAGCTGTAGGTTTTCGGCGATGCGTCTGTCGTCTGCTGTAATGTCAGGTGTCGTAGATGGTTTTTATTTCTTGTACTCTGCTTGAATATTTTATGCAATTACGAACCACAATAAACACGAATCTAGGATAGTACGAAAAACACAAAAATCTACTTTCACTTACATTTCCCGACGAGAGCGAAGGCTTGAAACAATATTGTAGAAGTTGATAATTATTATACTTGAAAAGATATATATATATATATATATATATATATATATATATATATATATATATATATATATATATATATATATATATATATATATATATATATATAATATATATCTGGTCAGTGATTCCCTTGCCTGACTTGGATTCCTCCCAATACTGAGATTCATTATATACATTTGCCCTCTACTTAATTAAGTTACCTTCCAAAGTGACGGTCAATGTTGAAGATCTGGGATCCCGTCCTACCACAGTGTCGCCATGAAACCAGACAACTTCTCCGCGATCGGGGACGCCGGGTATGTCGAGGAAACAAGTGCAGTTAGCACTTGTTCCCTTGACGTAGCCTGAGGGACAATCTTCCTGCGTCCCTATGTATGGCGGAACTGATTAATATAAACACGTAAATGATGTGAGTTTGTGGATTTAGAAATCATTACATGTGAAACTTACAACTGTGTAGTCTTGTTGTCTGACATGACACTAGACTTCGAATCGAAAGTTCTTGAGTTCGAGTCCAGTCATGGTGGCGCGTAATTGAGTCCTAGTATATCTCATCCTCAGTGTCATATGTTACTATTGAATTAGGATCCATTGGACAGCTCTTTAAACACTTTTTTGTAAATAGTTATTTACATAAATGGAGCAGGCACTTATGTTGGTAACAACAAGATATGAAGTGAGTAGAAAAGTGCCAGAAGACAATAGAGAATAAAAAAATTTTTCGCGGCGGTGGTGGGGTTTGAACCTGCGACCTTATTGGTACGACAACTCCGCCTGGCAGGTGAGAGCGTGGCTCTACCGTGTGAGCTATCCACGAACACAAAAATATTCGTTTCAAACCCAAAGTCATTTCTAGATCCCTCTCTCACCCACTTCTTGAGATCGCCGATTCGTTCGCCACCATCGCGAAGTAATTTTGACCAGCAGTTAAGCTTAATAGCCAATATTCTCATCACAAACATATAACATAGAAACGATTGAGACATTGAGTATGCTCCGGTGTATGGGGTGAATTTTTAATTCAGAAAAGTGAGTGGAGCAGGCACTTATGTTGGTAACAACAAGATATGAAGTGAGTAGAAAAGTGCCAGAAGACAATAGAGAATAAAAATTTTTGAAGCGGAGTTGTCGTACCAATAAGGTCGCAGGTTCAAACCCCACCACCGCCGCGAAAAAAATTTTTATTCTCTATTGTCTTCTGGCACTTTTCTACTCACTTCATATCTTGTTGTTACCAACATAAGTGCCTGCTCCACTCACTTTTCTGAATTAAAAATTCACCCCATACACCGGAGCATACTCAATGTCTCAATCGTTTCTATGTTATATGTTTGTGATGAGAATATTGGCTATTAAGCTTAACTGCTGGTCAAAATTACTTCGCGATGGTGGCGAACGAATCGGCGATCTCAAGAAGTGGGTGAGAGAGGGATCTAGAAATGACTTTGGGTTTGAAACGAATATTTTTGTGTTCGTGGATAGCTCACACGGTAGAGCCACGCTCTCACCTGCCAGGCGGAGTTGTCGTACCAATAAGGTCGCAGGTTCAAACCCCACCACCGCCGCGAAAAAAATTTTTATTCTCTATTGTCTTCTGGCACTTTTCTACTCACTTCATATCTTGTTGTTACCAACATAAGTGCCTGCTCCACTCACTTTTCTGAATTAAAAATTCACCCCATACACCGGAGCATACTCAATGTCTCAATCGTTTCTATGTTATATGTTTGTGATGAGAATATTGGCTATTAAGCTTAACTGCTGGTCAAAATTACTTCGCGATGGTGGCGAACGAATCGGCGATCTCAAGAAGTGGGTGAGAGAGGGATCTAGAAATGACTTTGGGTTTGAAAGGAATATTTTTGTGTTCCTGGATAGCTCACACGGTAGAGCCACGCTCTCACCTGCCAGGCGGAGTTGTCGTACCAATAAGGTCGCAGGTTCAAACCCCACCACCGCCGCGAAAAAAATTTTTATTCTCTATTGTCTTCTGGCACTTTTCTACTCACTTCATATCTTGTTGTTACATAAATGGTCAACTTTAAAAGAACACACTAAAAAAATAATCGTTTATAGTGTACAATATTCTCCGAAATGTGCTCAATTTCATTTACAGAAAGACTGAAAGTCAATACAAGTAGATACGTTCTGGGAGAATACACGACCCTTGATTGTCGAAACTGCAAATTATTTACTTCAACATAGCCAGGTTGGCCACCAGGTACCCATTTTACATTTGCGTACGGTAAGAGAATGTCAGCAAAGAGCCTTTTTTAAGGAATCACATGTCCGAAGGATAGTGCCAGATTACAAGAGCATTGTCATCATCATCATCATCATCATCATCATCATCATCATCATCATCATCATCATCATCATCATCATCGTCATCGTCGTCGTCGTCCTGTCGTCGTCGTCGTCGTCATAATAATAATAATAATAATAATAATAATAATAATAATAATAATAATAATAATAATAATAATAATAATAATAATAATAATAATAATAATGATTATGATGATGATGATTTTGATGTTGATGATGATGATGATGATGATGATGATGATGATGATGATGATGATGATGATGATGATGATGTGATGATGATAATGATGATGATGATGATGATGATGATGATGATGATGATGATGATGATGATGATGATGATGATGATGATGATGATGATGATGATGATGATGACAAAGACTCACAGACGTTGCCGTACGCAAATTGGACCAATTTTAGCAGCACCACAATATTGAAAATCAGATATGATCGTGAATGAAGCCCCATGATATGAAATAACATATCTGTAAAAAGATCAAGATCATTTTTTATCATAACTGGATAATCTGATAAAATGAAACCATTATATTCAACCAATGTGTACTTGCTTGTATCAAATGTCTGTATTATATATATATATATATATATATATATATATATATATATATATATATATATATATATATTATGAGCAAGATGATTTTCACGGACCTGATACTCATCATTTGCTGTTTGCCTTTCGACGGCCTGGGAAGCGTGTTTATATCCATGTCTTTTACAGACCTGCCATCTGGATTTCGTAATTTTCTGGCATAATTATGTATATATATATATATATATATATATATATATATATATATATATATATATATATATATATATATATATCTATATATATATACTAGCTCAGGCAACAAAATGTTGTTTTAAAGAATGTTGTTGTATAAAAGAGAATTATATAATGGTCAGTCTAGAATCGGAATGTCGTAATTCTACGAAATGTTTGTAGTAATAGACAGATTTGCTTATGTACCATCACATGTAATATCGAGATATGAAACTTACGAGCCCTTCCGTATACGGGTGTTCAATATATATTAAGTCGGTAAACATGGGATTAGAGAGTTGATGGTATGTGTTGAAATGAAGTACACACACTTTCTGTCCCCTTTTTTAAACGTACAAATACACAAAACAGTTTGCAGTCTTGGAGAATGTATTGAGGATACATTACCTAACCGAATATAAAAAGATGCCAATATCCGTGTTAGATGTCAATTATATTCAATATATAAACATTGTGAACAAAAGTATGTTTTCTGTCTGATACGCATCTTCTGCTGTTTACATTATGACGTCCGTCACAGAGGCGTGGTTAATTCGGTGTCTTTTGTACCATCACAGAAAACAATGTCTACCCTTTAACATTTCTAGTAAGAAATAATCTATCAACTATCAGTCCAAACAAAAAAGGACAAAGGCTGCTATATGTTCTTGTGGCATGACACTTCCTTATGGATAGAAAGGTCCTGGGTTCAAGCATCGCTCTTATTAAAATTGAGTCCTTGGTAATATGCCCTTAATTCACATTCTCTCACCGTACTCAAGTCTAAAATGAGTACCTAGCCGTTAAAAGCGTTGTCTCTATCCAAAAAATAAATGCAGTGTAGCCTAGCAGGCCTCATGTCCCGTCCAACATGTAACGTGTTGCTGTTGGCCAGGGACCCCGTCTAAAGCCATTTAATTTGTGCACGTTTAGTGGATTTTGAGCAATTTTAAAACTCAAATAGCTCATTAAAGAGATTGGTGATATAAACTTCCTTCATGCTATTATTTGTACGCAGATTTATTTGGCCGTAGAAGACTTGATAGTTTGAACACTACGTGTTTTAACTTATAGAAAAATCAAGTGGTTAATTTAAGTAGTGACTAGTGCTGATAATTTGTTGGGGTAATTGTATGGGATAACACGTATTTTAAAAGTCGGTTATGGTGAACACCAATCACGTCCTCTAGAAGCGAGCATTTGCTTTTTACTCAAAGCATCCGCCAGCCGGATATAGATAAAACACAATTGTCGTCATTCCGTTCTATGTTTTCGTTTTCCGCCATCCATTATTTAGGGAGTTCTCGTGTTTTGATGCATTGCATTAGTTCAAATATTCATTTCATCTATCAGACTGATTTAACGTACCAACACACAAAACAATGTGTAACTTTATATTTCTATAGTCTGACTAACACAATTTAGTGAGAACTACTTAAAGGGCGGGCTAAATCAATAATAAGGACCTGAGTCAAATCTT
>NC_088373.1:33312400-33339900 GCF_034508935.2 Berghia stephanieae | reverse complement strand
AAATGTAATTGCAATCTGTAGCAAGCAAGCTACTTATATAGTAAAAAAAATCAAAACAATATTATATTTTAATTAAAAAAGATAATAGTACCTAATTATAAGCCAATTCAATTTAGTTGCAAATGAATAAACTATAAATGACAGCTTCCAACAATAGAGTATATAAATACAGCAAAATGGACTTATTAAACTTTCAAACCAGAGTGCAAAAAAATATATGTTTTTAAATTACTCTATTGTTTAAGCCTTTTATTGAGTTAGTTACGCATATAAAAATTAAACCTTTGTTACCCACAGGCATTGACGACCAAGTTGAATGAAGCATTGGTTTGCAGATATTATCACTATAATGATTATGATTATAATTAATGCCTTTTCACTTTTTAATTACTCTAATACTTAAATAATTTTGTCATTGGGTCTATCTCCTTTCACGCTTCACTTTCTCTCACCAATTTCCTTCTTTGTTCAATTATCGTTTTATTTATATTTAACCAATAATATATTAGCACTAAAACAAATATTAAGTGTATGGAGTCAATTGCAACTTATGGCACTCTCTTAAATTTCATGGATATGCTTTGAATAATTATTTTGTTTACACACTTAAACATTTGTGTGGCGGCCTGGGAAAACCTACCAGTTTTGTTACTGTCAATGGTTTTGAGCGAAAGGGCAAAGAGGAAAAACAAATGACACTCTGTAACGAGAATGATATTTCTATTTTTTTTAAGCGATAGCTTAACAATTTATCTTTTATTTCCCAAAAACATTAACATGTATGTTGTATCGGTATTGTTTTAAATGAGTATGTAGAAGAAATATTTATAAAAGTTAGACCAAAAGAGCATTTTCCTGATTTAAATTGACTCCAGACTTAGCATAAAAATTTTGGCATGTTTGTTATAATAAATTTTGGCTTTATTTCTCCTTCACTCTTAGCTGTTGTACGCATGAATGCATCTTTTAAAATGATTTCATGTTTATGATTCTGTTATGTTTATGTTGATTGCATTATACTATGTTGTTTTAACTTTAAAGCTGATTTTCTCAAAATAGATTATGTACCCAGCTACTTTTTACGGGAAGTGCTTTGCGATAGTCAATCGTCGTATCCAAAGGGTAGCTAGTAATTTCACTCTATCAAAAAGGGATCAACTCCAGCTCCAAGTACCTTATTGCTCTAAAGGTATTCTTTATGGTCAGGAATGATTGGAAATTGAAAATATAGCATAAACTCAAATTCCATTGTGGGCGACTATTGATGTTTTTTTTTTACCATGGCCAACGCGTATATAATTGATGTCTTGAGATTAACATGTTATATATGTTATGTATATATATAATAATATTTTAAAATATTAAATAAATATGATAGTATATATATATAATATTATATTATATATATAATATATTTTATATATATATATATATTATATTATTATTATTATTATTATTTATTATTATTTATTATTATTATTATTTTATTATTATATTATTTTTAAATTATTATTATTTATTATTATTATTATTATTTATTATTATTATCATTATTATTATTATTATTATTATTATATATTATATTATTATTATTATTATTATTATTATTATTATTATTTATATTATTATTATTATTATTATTATTATTATATTATATTATTGTTTATTATTATTATTATTATTATTTTATTATTATTATTAATATTATATTATTATTATTATTTATTATTATTATTATTATTATTATTATTATTATTATTATTATTATTATTATTATTATTATTATTATTATTATTATTATTATTATTATTATATTATTATTATTATTATTATTATATTATTATTATATTATTATTATTATTATTATTATATTATTATTATTTTTATTATTTATTATTATTATTATTTATTATTATTATTATTATTATTATTATTTATTTATTATTATTATTATTATTATTATTATTATTATTATTATTATTATATTATTATTATTATTATTATTATTATTATTAATTATTATTATTATTAATTATTATATTATTATTATTATTATTATTATTATTATTATATTATTATTATTATTATTATTATTATTATTATTATTATTAATATTATTATTATTATTATTATTATTATATGATGATGATGATTATTATATTATTATTATTATTATTATTATTATTATTATTATTATTATTATTATTATTATTATTATTATTATTATTATTATTATTATTATTATTTTCATCATCATTATTATTAATACTATCATTACTATCTCCTTAGTAACCTCAACTTACGTCCTTCTATCTACCACATTTGTACATAATGAATATTACTGTTTTTTAGCCAGTTAGCTGTATTACTCTATAAAAAACACGTATTTAGAAATTTGTCAAAAATTTGTCTTTCAAGTATTGATCGATTTAATTGACCATCATGTTTACACAACCTCTCAAACATGAGAATTGATGGAAAATTTCGATGAATTCCCATGTTTATTGTTGCCAAGATGAGGGTCATTTAAACCGATTGATATTTGAAGGATGATTTTATTGTGATAAATGTTGTAATACTAGCCTGTTTCTTTCAAAGATTAAGGAAATTAACTTGTTTATGGGAAAAAACTACAGGGAAAACAATTTGGGGAGGGGGGGGGGTAGGCGATAATGACAAGATGTTCATTCCAAACAGACAAAACAAGTCGATTACATAATTGAACCAATCACGTTGACATTTAATACGTTTTGACTTGGTATCGGTAATAATTTGGACCTATTGGCTTAATAAAAATTATAATAAATAATTACTTTCACAACTTTGTCTTTGTGTTATGAGTGAAAAGCATATTCATTTAATTTCAAAACAATTTCCAAGCAGCTGACACAAAGTAAACTTTGACTACAACCAATAATGCCAATGGTTCCTTAATTGCATGTCTAATTACCCAAATTGTTTTGATCCTTTTGTCTAAATAGAAAAGCGCTCAAACAAACGCAATTTATTCTCCATTAGAATACGCCCATATTATGTGAAAATACTCACGAAAGAAAGAGTAATTATGGATTGGCTTCGGACAAAACCAAAACAGACAATTTACATTTCGGGAACAAAAGCTTTGTCAGCACAGCAATTAACAATTTAACTTGAAAAACAAATTAATTTGAATGGATTATAACTTGCATTGTCGAACTCAATATTTTTGGGAGTGTGAATGAAACGATAGTGTGGCGTGGCTTGTTGAGTAGAGAGTCCCAGGGTACTGACAGGGATGATAAGGGCTGTTTGGTGTGCATTCACAATCCAACCACCATTGAGTACAGTCGACACAAGTTATAATCCATTTTATTTGTTTGTTTCCCTCTTTAGAGATTTTCTCTTACCGTAAACATGTGTAAAATGAGTACCACGCCGGCAACAGCGTTGTTCTCTTCGAATAAAAAAAATGTAATAACGTCTCAAAGGTGTCAATGTTTCGGCCTACATGTTCAGTGTTGGCCTCGGACCCATTGTAAAGCGCGTTGAGACTTCGAGTGGATATTGCGATACATAAAAAACTCATGTGATTGTGTTTCATGCACGTTTTTGTTTACCTAAATATACTTGTTACATTTCTATATTCAATGCAACAATTAATTTTGTTGTTTTTTTTTTTTTTTTCAATACAAAATTACTCTCATTTCGTGGAGCTTTTGAATTCACATAAGTTAAAAAATCAATATTTGATTTTCAATCATGCATTTTAGGGTTATGATATTCTTCACAAGTCTTGTATTTTGTATTGGGGGTGGGGGGGGGGCAGATGTTTGTTTCTTAGGTTTTAAAAAAAATGTAAAATTCTTCATATGCCTAGTTTTATTTAGATTGTTTGTTTTTGTGTTGTTACTTTTTTTTTGGTTGTTTGGTGTTGTTGTTTTGTTATTTTCATTTGATTGACAATATAGCATTTAAACTTCTTTTTTGATATTAAAGTTTTAAAAAGAATTTTTTGAAGGTCATGTCATTGTCCTACGCGTTAAATGTAGATGCTTGTTTGGGAACACCTGTTAAGCGCTTTGAGCTGATTCTGATGAAATTGAGATTATCTAAAAGAAACCTAAACATAAACATATTGGTAACACATATGACCAGAACCTTTGTAAACGCATAATTTGACAATAACCAAAAAAAATTACATCGCAATACAAGGTTATACAGGAGACGGCGATATATCGCGAAGCAACACTCCTGCAGTGGCAATAGGGATTTAAGAACAGACGACTCGTCTATTTGTCTAGTCGATTCAAATCGTTAAACATCCTCTCACTTTTAATGTTTATAATGTGTAATACAATTGAAATTAGACACATGTTTCTCCCGAGCTTTCTATATACGCAGATACTCTTCCTTCCTGCCAAATTTCCACAGACTATAAACGTTTTGTGTATTTGTACGATTGATTTATCGTAAAGAAATGCTGTGTATTTTGTTTTAATGCATACGATCAATAAAAAGTGCCATGTTTACCTACTTGACATTAAATACCAGTGGTCAATGCGTGTTAAATGACCTGATCCCGACGTTTTGGCGGTCCGACGGTTCATAAAAAAATAAATAATCGATCATTTTATTGTATATTTATATACTCCTAAGATCGATATTATATCAATCAGATCTATCTTGGGTTAGAATTAAAATGTTTGTTACGGCCAAATAATGTTTGATTAATCAAATTGTCACTAGCCTATATTTTAACAATAAAGCTTAACTTACGAATGTTGATTGACCTCTTCAAAGTTTTGGTTGTCGAGTATTAGATGTTCATCTTGTGTTTATAACAATACAATATACAGTATAATATGAGGGAGTATATGAAATGTATGCTATTTATTAAGATAACTAGTTGAATTGTCCAACCAGTCAAAACGGTAACTATCTCAAACTCATGAGACGTCGACACCTAAACAAATACTGTTCGAAGATGACGTAACACAATGACCTATTATCAATTCAGCGAGGCAGAAGAACATGGTTGGGTAGTGTACAAAGAATTTACATCAATATATCCTATATATATATATATATATATATATATATATATATATATATATATATATATATATATAATGTAAATTTTCACTCACATTTTTTTGCCGAGACGACTCGTTTTTGTGTTCCTTACACTTCCTCAGTCGGCATAATCCATTTGCAATGTCCGTAGAAAACTCCAAACTAAAGTTGTTTCGCTGTGTAGTGGTGACTAGTTTTGATGTGTATTGTGATGTGCTCTCATGTTTATATTATGAGTGTTGACACAATAACAAAACTTGGCTTCGTTCCAGGTAAATAAATCAAATCAGAAAACATATTTTAAATCGGTGGGTAAAATGTTACCTTTGTCGGGTTGTGAAATTAAATGTTGTTAAATCGACGTGTACACATTTCAAAGTCTGATAAACTATTTTGTTATGGGCTCACTATTGTAATGGAAAATCTCTCAAGTCAACAAACATAATGTTGAATCAAACCCTATTTATCAAATATGCAAATATTTGAACGTCGAGTTATAACAATACATAAATATAAAAGTAGCAAAACGTATAATTGTAAGAATAATTCACTATTAATTCAACATGTTAAAAATATGGACGAATACATAAATGGTCGCAAAATTCATAATAAAACATAAATAAAAACGAAAAGTTAAAATAAATAATAAAATAGGAGTGAATGTGAAATATTTTTTACGTTAAAAAAGATACTGTCATTTATATAGTACTGTTAATTCGAAAAATGAACAGAGATCCTTAATTATTCCGATAATTTTTGTTAGAGTATAAATGTCATTTGTTTTTCTTTTTTAGGGTATTTCAAAAGAAGTAAGACAAACGGCCAACTGTCAATGACCTTAGTTTGAGATTATCATGAAAACAGAACAATATCCTACTTAGATTAAATGTTAACAAATCAAAATATGATTCATTTTTTTGTTTGTAAGAGTTTTAAAGAACTTACAACACATTTAAACCATGCCAGCGCCACTAAAAAGAAAGCAAGTGGGATAGGGAGAAAATTATAGAAATAGAGGTAAAGGAACGCAATAAAATGAATAATAAAGGGGTATGGTTCAAATTGGGAACTGAAGTTGATCATAAGAATACACTACAGAGTACTTAATTATAGATCATCTTAAAGTCTCATCCAGGCAGCAGCACATGATCCTACTAAGATGAATATATTCAAATACTTACGGTTTATATCCACAATAGAAAACATACCCAAATATACAACGTAACAGCAAGAAGATGTACACGATAACAATATAATCTCCCAAAACCAACATTTGACTGTTTCACTTCTCAGCCATGGACTCCGGTAAGAACCAAAACAATACCAAGGTATCCCATTGCAAGACAAAAACACATTGATATGCAGAAACCAGATATAGGGAAATTGAAGAGACAGCAAATGACCTCCTGCCCTTCATGGGAGGTCAAATGACCCCGACCAGGCTGTTGTTATTTTACCAGAGTCTAGAAACATGAAATGATGCGTGTGTGTAGAAAAGCACATGCATATGTTAATAGATCAGTTTTTTAATTAGTCATGCAGTTACGTCAATGTATTAGAACCAGCTGATAGATTATATTTTTTTGATAAAAAATATTCAAATTATTAAAAAGTAACTGCCATTCAGTAAAATAAAGTTTAGAATATCTAAACTGAAAACAATTACCTGATAACTATTTTTCTGATCAAAAAAATGATTACAATCACAACATACATTTTAAGAGCGTTCTTCGAAAATACAATAAAATGGTATTATCTTTAGAAAATGCAAGATCTTTTTTTTCTTTGATTTTTCATTTTTTTATGCTCAGATTTTTTTTAAACAAGGCATGTATTGAGACTAAGTCTTAATGAAGGACACACGAGTCTCCGAGTAATTTAGTCGACATTCATAAGTCAAAATGTACACCCACGAAAATATATATTATTTCTTAACTCTAGCATTGAGTTAAAACGTATCGCATCACCACGTTTATTTAATAAAATTGTTATTTAGGTGGAAAAAATTATAGTCACAAACGTTTTGATAATGTCACATTTATAGTTGTATTTACAGCCACATCTTAACTACGCCACTACCACATCATCTCGTTCATTTGTGGTGTTTCATTCATCCTGGATTGTTGATGAAGTGGAAACCCGAAACGTTCATTTGATCTGTATTTGTAATTGAATTGAAGCTTACATTAAAATTCACATTATTATTCATTATAATTGGAATATTATGGTAATTCCAAATGTTATTGTATGAGGACAATAATAACAAATCAAAGCTACATTGGTAGATTTTTATAGTATTCAGGAATTACTACAATGGTGGATGGATATTTTGATCTTATGTGTTAAGGGTTTTATAGCCCATTGCAAAACAATTTAGGTTATTTGAGATCTATTAAAATAGCTGTTTGGGGGAAAATTGTAGATTTGAAGTTAAAGACACCAAAGATAAAGTAAGAGATGATGGACTGGTTCAAATCTCATCGATGATTCCATGTAAAAAAAATATATCCATGTTTCAAAATGGACATTACCTATATGTCCGGCCAAGGCATAAGCTATGAAGCAAATCTTCAGGTGTTTACAGAGTTCAAACTGTCCATAACTTCTTTTTATTGTAATAGTGCATAGATAGATAAATGAATTATCATCTCTTTAAAACGTGAATCATGCATTTAACTGCTTCACAATAAGTAGACGATCCACTTAAGTAAAATGAATCAATCCAGAACATCAATGAGAGGGGCACGGATAAAGAAAAGAAATATGGGGAGTGGGGAGTATAGAGTAATAAAGGGTGTGGCGGATAGAAACCAGGACATAAGTGTCCTCGCTGTCAAATTAAAAAGAAACAAAACAAACTTAACAGTGTTGGATGGAAATAATAAATACATGATAAATTGATGGACGGATGATAATCATTTATAGTTTATATGGTAGATTTATATCACCTATGAAATATTACCTGAATTGAGCGGTAACAACAAATAAATGATACATTGTTGGACGGATATTCATTACTAAATGTTACATTGGTGGAAAGATAACAACAAATAAATGTTACATTGCTGTACGGAAGATAAGTACATGTTAATAAGGTGAACTGATGAATAAATTAAATACATTTGTAAACGGATGATTTCCACGAAAAGTTGCATTAGTTAATGGATAATCGCCATGAAATGTAACATTGGTAAATCGATAAAGCAATGTAATGTTATATTGGTAAGTGGTGATAACATGACATGATACATTGGTTTATAAAATAATTACTAAATCTTGATATTGATACGTTATATCATATGGCATGATTATGTTCCATACCCGGACATAATAACTCAACTAAAATGTCAGTTCGGATCTTGAGAGTATACAAAAAATGCAACGACATTAATTCCATTTGTTAATTCTGAAAGAGAAACTAGGTTCAGATGGTGTTTAGAACAATTGAATTAATCCATTAGTTCCTACCTAAACGTAATGTGCCCAACCGCCAGTTTTTTTTTTTTTTTCTAAATTATTTGATATTGATTTACGTAATTCCTAAAGTATAGCGTCAATTATCTCCCTATTTGTTGATGTAAAATGAATCGCAGTTTCATTTTCCTGGTCCTCGTTGATTTGAGGGAATCGTCTGCCTATTCGTATTGCGAGAAAGTGATGACTAGTCCATATGTCCTGGCAGGTAACTGAAGGTTGTCTTATTGCTGAAGACAAGTATGTCGTTTTTGATGCATGTTGGCTGGTCCTTGTGGATCACCTGTTGAACATCTGGGAACTCTTTGACCACATTTAAATTAGCCCGATAGATTTTTCAGATTTCATAACACGCGGTGGCGCTGAATATACGTGAGGAAACCGTTTTGACCGGAATTGTAAGAATACCAACAAACCTGACATTTTATTGGTCATGAATTCTTGGTCTACCCGAGCACCGCCCATCGTTTGTATTTCCTGTCTCTGCAAAACGATCTAAAGTGTTCGAAATGTGTTACAGCCATGTCCGTGTAAACTCCCAGTGTCCGCATTCCGCTTTGAAGACGCCTTAAAGCCTGTCCCTTCTCTGCGCTCATTAGGCGTAGTCTTGGAGACATCACAAAATGCTTAACATTAATGCTTTAAAAACGATAAACGGAGATAATTGAAGGCCATTTTTTTTATTTGTGTTCTTTTCGTTCTGCAAACCACTTCAATGATATCTAATGTTTGTTTTTAATGAAAGTGCTTTTTTATTGAACACACTGTGCAGTTGTGAGATTTCCAGACATTTGCCAATTCTTTGGCCAATTTCCTACGGCAAGTGGGTGCGAATAGAGGTGAATTAATTTGATCGATTTTTATCAGGTAAGGACACTAACAAAAATTATAATGAATTGTAATTCCTTATGTTGAGCAGTATAGCATAATTGTTTATATATATATATATATATATATATATATATATATATATATATATATATATATATATATATATATATATATATATATATAAATCCAAAATACCTTACATATCCCGCTAAAGTATGATAACGTAAATAGTTTAAACGTGAATCACAAGGATTATGTACATCAAGAAAATAGTATTTACAAATACATATAATTACAATTTACCGTTATATAACCCGCGATACTAAAAATAATATAAATATTCAAAAGACACATCAACAGGGCTATATTCATCAAGAAAAATATGACAATTCATAATAGTCGTCATAATTTCCAAACTACCCAACCCCAACAGAGAAAACAACCTTAGCCGTATCTCTAAATATAACTTTTCATCTTCTATATTTAGTTTAGAAAAGTGATTGGACCAGGCATGTATGTTGATAAGAACAACAAAAATGTTAGTAGGAAAGTGCCAGAAGACAACAGAGAATAAAACCTTTTCTATCTAGTCAACATCGGCAACAACATCAGAGCTTATTCTTCACATCCCCACTTAGTCCGATGTTCCGGGCAAGAGTAAACTTCGCGCCCCTACTTGAAAAGACACACCTTAGAAGCGGAGGTGACTCAGCGTACTCTTTAGATTCCAACACATTGTCTCTATACCCCTCATTTTAAAGCAATAGCAACAAAAACAGCAACGAAAATATTCCTCAGCATCAAAATCGAAGGATATCATATTATCAACACAGGCCAAATGCAAGTGATTTCATTTCAAGGCAAATTACAAGGTGCATATTAGAAACAACTATCGGGCATAGAAGACACAGTAAGTGACCATCATTTGAGGTCAAAGAACCTCACATAGCCAAAATGCCCTAATAACAAAAAAGAAACTCATTATAGTTAATATCAAATATTTTACCAAAAAATCTGAATTCGTTTGTACATCACATAATTTTAACAATAACATTTCTCTTCCAGATATAAGAACATAATGATGTAAAGCTGGAAAAGGTTTTGTATATTGTCAATTATGAACTTATTCCATTTGATTTTAAAGGTTTTAAAAGAGTAATTTATATAGTGAATAGATAAAACATATCAGGTGAAATCTGACAGATGATATGGAAGGAAAATTGAAGAAAATAACATGAGACATATAATTTGTGAAAATAGTCATCGCCTTGCAGATATAGATGAAATTAAAAATTACTAATGATAAAATTTGTGAGTCAAATGCTGATGGGTCATCAACAACAGGATAACGTTGATTTTAATTCTTTTCTATGGATCTCACCATTCAATGATTGTGTATTTCACTTTGTCCAATAAATAAGATATGGGTTTTATCTCCAAGATATGATTCCAGTATCCGCCTGTTTTGTTTATCTTGTGGCAAAGGCCAATGTCGAATAAACGAGATTAGTATTGTCTATATGTATATTGATGTTTTGACTGCAGAAAAGAGGCGTGAATGTGATCATTCTAAATTTGAATTCTCGCGAGTCCCAGGTTTGGGAGCGGTTGCCATGGTGATTGCTTATTAATTCGATCAATATTTGAGACCAACTTTCTAAATAGTAGTTTATTGGAGAGTATGCAGTTAATTAGCTTAACTCAATTTTTATCGTTTATTTCTAATCCAATCTCTCCTACCCACCATAGTTAAAAATGTTTCTGAAAATATTTGTATACCAAAAATCGTCTCATAACATTATCATGTCGGACCGATTCGAACTCATCAAAGTCAATTTCAAATTAATATATAAAGAAATACAAATTTAGTGGAATGCCAAAATGTGTTCATTTTCTACAATGACACCGAGTAACGAGTTTTTCGTCTCATCTAATCCATTCAGACATAACACCGCTTTTAGATGTCGTGCCACACATTGATTTTTATACTAAAGTTCAAAATTTTAAAAAAACACGACGTAAACCTGCATATTAGTGTAGCTATACAAAGATATCAGAACAGAGTTATGTCCTTAGAAATATCACAAATATTTATCTTCAGATTTTGTTATTTCAAAAACTAATCTAGAAACGACAAATTGTCATTGAATCATTTTGGATTGAACTCGAGCAGGACAATTTATTTCTCAAGTTTTGTTTTTTCTTGGACATATTAGGAAGCAGGCAACGTTGTAAGATTTTTAGAAAAACTGAACAAGAAATAAAAATACGAGAAAAAAAATTATCCCAACAAAAAAAAGACGAAATCGACCCAGGGCGAGGTCCAGCAATGTTTATTAATTTTTATATAGTTTTCCTGCATTGTCTGGCATCTTTCATACATACTTTTTCTGTTATATATCATTCTACTTTGTCTAATACTCATTATTACACAAACACATATTTTCAGATCGTTTTGATTACACATCTCAGTGCCTGCTCTCTAACTTGTTACTTGTTTTGTCAGCATTGTATACACATCACTCATTAGTCAATTGGAGGAAGAGGACTGGTCCGACGTTGAAGTTTTACTCTGTTTAAAGGATCTAATTTAGAAGAAAAAAAATAACAACTTCATTTTCTGTAGAGCGTTACATCTCCATCGACGTTTCCCCTTTAGAAATTAATCCTTTGTCAGAAAAAAAAGATCTTTCTATTCTGGGATACTTTAAGATGTTCCGTTATCCATTGGCGAAACCTTTGGGCTCTGGAAAAGTAAAATGACAATCGTTGTATGTTTTATTAATTCTTAAGGAATTTACGGTACTTGCAACACATTTATTTCATTTAATGCAATGGATGGTAGAAAATGGGATATTGAAATGATATATATTTTCAATTTAAATCAAATGAGTAAAATTAAGACAACGGGGAACGATTAGAATAAGAAACAGACGAATATTCAGAGATCACACTATCTTAGTTTCTGACCACCTAAAGGGCTCAACTTGAGACAAATACATTGTCACAATAGATGGAACACAATCCGAAGTTCACAATCCATCACATAACTGAGAGATGATTTTTTTAATAAATGATCTCAGGGAACAAACAGGACACAGTTGACTGTTTTCTTCTAATGCAATAATTCCAACAAGGACCAGGGCAAAACAAAGTGATTCCAATCTAAGACATCAACAGAGAGAATTTCAGAAAGCAAATACAAGATGATAGAAGCGACATTTGAAATGACCCCATCAAAGAGGACATATGTGTATGATTAATGTGATCCTTTGACTAAGAACGGTGCATATGATGTGCCCTGAGTTAACACAATCAGAACATTGCCATCCGGAAATGTAATTAACCAAAACACTTAACTACGTCTAACCTTGAACGTATTCTGGTTAATACAGTTTAATGAGACTTGTTGATAAAATGGATGACAAAATACAATAGCAAAGACCTAGATAACGTCAACTTCGTTCTATCTACAGGAAGAAGCGACGTTGATGTCACTCAGCTCTTTGTTATTGGGTTTAGTGAGACATGTTTATGCTTTACATTAATTCTCACTAAATTGTATCAATCAGATAATACAGATTTAAGGTTAAACTTTGTTTTGGATTTTGCTACGTTATATTCGGCTGGCGGGTGTTGTGAGTCATTTAATTAACCGCGTAGCATCAATAGTTTCGAGATGTTCTAAATGCAATTGAATTCAAAGTTAGTCAAACTGATCGAAAATAAATATGACTTTTCAGGTTCTTAACGCTCTCCTTGCCACCAAGAGCAAAATTGTCATATTTTTACGACACAATATACATTTTTAGACTTATTTTGTACATTGTAAACATTGAAGAATGATCTTTGTTTAATTAATAAATAACATACTGTTGTTTCGTAATGTATTTGTTTGAGCTTAAAATATCATTTTTTCCACTGGAAAAGCCAGCAATTTTGGGAAAATACTGAAAATGATAAATGAGGAGAGAGGTAAATCTCAAAATTATAATATGCACAATCAGAAATAAATCACATGTAAAATGTGAATGCAACAATGCCTGCCAATGCAAGAAAAAGTTCAAGAAAAATTAACATTTCAAAAAATCCTCAAGGGGAAATCAGTTGGTCCGAGGTTAGATCCACAGTCAAGAAAGACTGATGATGAGTCAATCTTCATCACATGAAGATGCATTTTGGATTGGATTTTATTATATTTTTGTTTATTGTAATTTTATTTTTTGAGTTGTCTGGGACAATTTTATACACACTGTTTATCTTCATCTTGTAGCATTGGCTGCTCCTTAAATTGTCACTTTGATAAAACCGCATAAACACAACTGAAATCTGATGTTCTTGGATATCAATTCAAATTCCAGCATTTAAGTCATTCCTACACATTCGATGTGTTTCAAAATATCACTGTGTCACAACACTGGACCCTTACCCTTCACTGGCATTACACACTAAATTGCCAATGTGATAGTTCTCTGTCATCGATCTTATTTTTAATAATATATTCATGCTTTCATTGATCTTTGTTGTTGGGTGAAGAAGAATTCTGAAGCGGAAGTGTTCCGTGTTTTGTATTTTGTATTTCTTTCTGAAGTTGTAATATTGATTTTTATATTTAACTTTTTATAACAATTGCCAAGCCAGCCGGCTTGAGGAAAGAGATACAATGATAGAAGATTATTGTTCAATCTTAAAATTTTTTTGTTCTTTTATTTCTATTAAAAGACATCAATAAAACCAAAGACCTCAAATTATTAACTTGTTCAAACTTCTTTGCGACACTGAATCATGTGTAGTATTAAAATTGAGTTTATTTTATAGAATGTAATATCCACCAAATGTGCTCAGAACGCTTTACAAGGATCCCTAAACCTAACCATAACCTCAATCCTAACCCTAACAATAACCTTTACTCTAACCCTAAACCTAACATCAAACAACAGGAAATCTTAATATGTAGAACACCTGTTAGGCGATATTATAGGGTGTTTTTTTTTTCTTTTTTGACAGATACAGCAATGTTAAAGGTCGGGTACTCATTTTACATCTGAGTCTGGTGACATAATGTGAGTAAAGAGTCTTGACCGAGGGTTAAATGATGCACCAAGCGAGGCTCGACCCAGGACTTTCACATCCGAATGCGATTGTCATACTACAAGACCACATAGCCACAGCAATTCTTGTTGTTTATAATTTGAGTGTAATAAATATTGTTTTAATCTGTAGGTATGCCACCTCTGGAAAATGCCTGGAAGTATTCTGTAAAGGAGAGTTAA
This sequence comes from Berghia stephanieae, assembly GCF_034508935.2. Lineage (NCBI taxonomy): Eukaryota > Metazoa > Mollusca > Gastropoda > Nudibranchia > Aeolidiidae > Berghia > Berghia stephanieae. Next base: position 33,325,270 of record NC_088373.1, on the reverse strand, counting down.
TTTTACGATATTGAATTTATACAGAAAGGTAGAATTCTCATGGCATCCACTAGCCAGGTATAGCATACCAACATTCTAAATTATGTGTAACCTTGAGCGTTTATACTCTGATATCATTTAGTGAGTGTTCATTATAAAATTTGCAGCAAAGATCTGAATCACGTAAGTTTTGTTCCTTCAGTTAAACTACACTGATTGACATGAAGTGTGGGTTTACTGAACCTTCTAACAATGAAATACACACTTAATCGGTGGGCATTTTACTTTGGAAAGAGTCCTAAATGGTGGTCAAATTGTTGTAAAATTTAAGAATATAAAACACAGTGATTTTTATAATATGTAGGTTTACAGCACGTTACTATTGTTTAGCTATGGACCTTTGGGAAGAATCATAAAAAATGGTATGTAAGAGCTGAGTTTATTAGAGTGAAACACACATAGTGGCAAGGTTTTATAAATTAACAGACCAATTATTTTACTGATGGAATACTCGTCTGTTGTTCAGGTATCAAAGGTTGGGGAAAAGACTGAAATGGTCGTTATGTGAAGGATTATTTATACGTCGATACCGAACGTTACTTTTAACAATAGAATACACAACTATTTGGTGGGCATTTCACTATGGAAAGATTCCTATATAGTGGTCAAAATGGAGTAAGTTTTAATTGAAGACTATAATTGATTGACACTGATTTTTATAATGTGTAGGTACACAACACGTTACTGTTATGTAGGTTTTGTGGATAAAACACGTCATTGGTATATTATGTGGGGTTTACCACAAATTACTTTTACTGATGGGATACTCACCTTTCTGGATTGGGTATTGCTTTGGTCTTTGCCTGTAGGATATATGTTGACGATTAGAAAATATTTTAATAAATAAGAAGTACTTTCATTAATTTCCCTCTAACACTCTTAAATTATTTTGAAAAGTCGTTTAGAACCAACATTAATCAATATTCCATGTCTCACATCTTTATGACAAACAGGCTCAAATCTGAATTCAATATTTAAAGCATAACATTTTTAGCCAAATTACATTTCTAAAAATTGAACTTTTTTAGAGTGGTTTGAACACTGGTTTTTCCAATGCAAAGGCCAGGGTCATACTACTAGATCATGTAATGCTGCAGATACTATTTATTTCTTTACGGCGCTTGCAACACAATTATTTGACAACAGCGCCAGTTAAATAATAGAAAAAATGAGTCCAAAATATGTTAAATAAATAATTCATCCGAGAAAATGATTTTGGGTTTGAATTGTTCTTAATGGTTTTTCGGTACTTGCGACTCCTTATATTAGTCCACGCAAAAAGTAAAAACATGTGATAGTAAAAAGATTCTAAAAATACAATTGAAAGGATATGAGAAAATATAAGACAAAGTGAATAATCAAAATAGGTAACATATGTTTTTCGAAGACTATAACACTGATTTAATTTTTTGTGATCACATAAAAGTTATGCAGACACCTGCGATTATTCCACTAAGAGGTATACCCATAAATGTTTATAAATACATCAAACAAAAAAAGAAAACATGGTTAAAAATTAATAAGAGAGAGGTGATTTACAAGGAAAGACATATCATATCTCAAAACTTACTAAATATTTGACTGTTTGCCTCTCAGCTAAGTCTCGACAACGGCCTTAACAAAACCAAATAATCTCAAAAGAAAGAATTAATGAAACTCATATAACATTCACCGTGGTTAGAAGACGAAACATGACCTACTGACTAAAATGTTGGGTCAAAGACCCCATCCACCACTAAAAAAGTAAGAGAAAGGGGATTTGGTTTAAATACGCATTAGACGGTGATATATTTAGTGCGATATCACCTAAATGTCGCATCTTTACCCCAGGAGAGGAATCTAATCAGAGGGAAACAATCCAGATGTTTTGCAAGATATGTTGAAAAAGAAATATAACTATCAGTAATTATCAATGAGACCATTTACATGGTGAGAAAAAATTATCACTTCCACAACTCACTCTCTACATTTGATTGTTTCCCTCTCAACCAAGGAGTCCAGCATGATCCATAAAGAAAACCCAAAACCCCCAAAAATAATCCCATTCTAAGACAAAGATAGAACGCATAACAGAATACTCATTTAGGCCACCCAGGATGTAGACCATCAATCCAGTGGGGATAGGAAACACAGCAGGTGACCGCCATCCCACCATGGAGGTCAAATGACTCTACCCAGGACGTACGGTATAATTTTTAACTGTAATTTTATCTAATTCGTGATTATTTTGGCTTTGCCCGACAATGATTCTTAAAAGTTTATTTCATTTAAAATGACAATCTAAGGATATAAACTTTGAACATTGATTTGCTATTGCAAAATTATTTTTGTATCACGTCACCTAAAAACAAAAATAAGGGAAGCCGTTCGCATTTTCACTTTACTCGTGCAGCAATAGAAGTGGGATGGAGTGGAGAGACGCTTACGACTTGTCATTCAAAAGAGTGGTGGTACCGTGAAGCTTTAGATCCGACAAATGCGGAAACATATTATCACAATTAAGGGATCAGAAAAAAAATAATAATAAAAAAAGATAACTATAATAAATTTTAAATAAAATTGCTAAAGTCAAATTGATGTCGTTGCAGTTGTTCTTGAGGCATTCAAACATGAATTGTGCAAAAGTTTAAACACAAACACGCTGTAAATTAAGATTTATATCAAAAACCCTTTTCTAGTCATAGCATTATAACTCTGGTAGAAAAGGACGAACGATGTTAAAATTGCATCAAACAAAACGAACGTAAATCAATTTTGCACGAATGATAACATTCACATGATGACATCTTAAATAACTTTATAGTTTTTCAAATCTAAAATGTGTCATTATTATGTATAACACATTGTACACACTCAACCAACCTTTGGTTTTCCAATATAGGTAAATTGAAACCAGAATGATGAGGAACACAAGCACAAGGCAAGAGACGATGATGATTATCAATTCCAGATCGGCGTCGTCATCCGGTGGATCTGCAACAACAAAAAAGAGAATATCAACACAAAACAGCTTGAGAATGGGATGCAATGAAATCTAAAATGGTTGTTCAAAATTTTATAAGTTTATTTGTTCGATCTCTACCTGGTACTAGCATGGTTTTCTCCAACGAGTAGAATTTGTAAGATATCTCTTGAGGGGAAAAAATTGACACTGTTTCATTGGGGACCAAAGACATAAATTACAGGTGTATAAGCAGGGTCAGGGAGATATGCTACAAGCCTGATTAATTTGGCAGTATGAAAAAATGAATTCATCTTGTTATCTGTCTTATAGTGACAGGGAATTACTCCTTCAAAATCATATCATCATCATCATCATCATCATCATCATCATCATCATCATCATCATCATCATCATCATCATCATCATCATCATCATCATCATCATCATCATCATCATCATCATCATTATCATCATCATCATCATCATCATCATCATGATCTTCATCATCAAATGCTTAACATCCATCACTAACATCTTCACCTCCATCTGTAAACTCTCAATTCGTACCTGTCAACTTTGGCTGGAATGGAATCGTCTCTACAACAGAATTCAATGTCAGGGCTTGACAAGTGAACGGCATCAGATGATCTTAAAGAAGATAACAATTGATGAAACCTTAAGGAAATATAATTTTTTATATCATGCAAAACTATTATAAATGGCAAAACATAATTGAAACAAAAATCTTAAAGTAATATTTCAACAAAGAATTGTACTTTGCAATTAAAATCGTTTTTGAATAAAAAGCATATATAGAGGCATGCTTCCAATTATTGGGTCCTAATACTTCAGTTGGACAAGAACTCGCTTCACAATAAAAGGGACCGAGATTGAGTCCAAGTGCAGTCGATTTTTTTTTCTGGCTCCTCTGTCCACCAAGCAGTGAATGGGCCTCTATCTTACGGAGGGTACCTTTCAATAGACTAGCTTCCTATCCAAAGGAAGCAATTGATATTGTTCATTGGACGCTATTGAACCAGGATTAAAATCCGACTTCATGGGTCTAATGGCTGTGAAGGATTAAAGGCTTCTAAATTTTACGTCATGGTACGAAACTGAAGGATTCAGCTGGTCTTTGATACTGATCGTAAGTAAATTTACTTCAACAAAATGTAAGATTAATCATTTCATAACACCATTATGAGGTGGATGTTCGAATAAATCAAATGTTTTAACACTTTCAATTAGTTAACATTGTAATCTGGAAAAACACGATTTTAAAATTGGTCCGAAAACTCAACCTTCAAATATCAATGGATTTTAAAATCCTCAATTTCCTAAAGACCCTCAAACATAGTTATTTAAAAAAAACCTCACGACCTCCCAGGTTTAAGAGTTTTTGCTAAGATGAGAATGAATTAAATGGATCGATATTTGACGGACGAGTTGTCTGCCCCAATGTTTAAATTCATGTCTTTCCAGGGTACGCCGTTGCATATTGAAGATTCTATAAATATTTCATTTATTTGGACACCCACCACAAAATGTTATGTATGGATTAATCTTACGTTTTGGATAACAGCATACCGTACTCTGGTACGGCGGTTAAACGGTTAAAATCACCCTACCGTTCATGTCAACTTCAAGTACTGCTTCAAAGTCCCCGGATGCAAGAGTTCTATTGTTGGCGTCCACCCATCTCACGTCACCCTGGGGAACTCCCGGATTCACCAACCGACAAGTACAATTTGCATTGCGTTTAGACATTTCAACTCCATGATAATTCGTTCCTTCAATTTTAGGCGGGCATCCAGAGAGTTCTGCAGTCGGCATCTCTGCAAGGACAATTTAATTATGATACATAATAAAATTCTTCAAGAGATGGTGAGGCAAGTTTCAACTAAAAGATATCGAACACTATTGAAGATCATTTTTGTCTAATTAACAGATCTGATAAACGTACCCATATATGGATTGAATTCACTCTATAATCGACAATATTATGTGTAGATTAAGAATATGTAAAGTACACAATGAGCCAATAAAGTTTTTGTAATTAAGTAAATGTCAGGTCAAAACCTTTGATGTGGGAAAAAACAAGGCTATGTCCGATAACTAATGTTAAGTAGTATATGCACTTAGAATAATCATAATAATTGTATCAATTCTTTAGATTACCATATTATATTAAAACAGTTATAAATATATTTTTTTCATGACAGCAATTATCCTTGAGGACACTATATGAGAGATAAAAGTGACATATGATACATTGCTCCGGTACTTACGAAGGGTAATCTTGTCTTCCACAAAAATATTCGATTTGACACTATTTTCGGCTTTACATGTCACAGTAAGGTCGAGCTGTGGTTTTCTTTCTTTGTTGACTGGTGCTTGAAAACTGAACGTCCATCTTGATATGTTCGCTATTGTCATGTTTTTATCTGGCTTATCCACAGTTATGATTTTTTCTCCTCTACCATTTCTCCCAAACACACTGACATTCACGGATGGAGTGACGTCAACGGGGATGTCACAAGTTATACGCAGTTTGGAGGGATTTTGACTGTCTTTGATGCTATCATTCTTCAGCGTTTCCAATACGCCAATAGACACCTCAGTTGGACCATCTGAGTAGAATTATAAACAATAAGAACGACGTGGATACTCTTTATAAATCAGATTATAGATAATGATTCCTAAATGATCAAATAATGTTATCAGTGAGTATATAATCATAATAAAGCTCCCATTTTGTCATTTATTCTGTATTTATGACCATTATTGTTCTCGTTGTTACATTGTTAAGATTGTTTTGTTGCCGTCCATTAGATTTTTTTTTTTAATGACGGTTCTTTGTTTGAAAGCTGTCCACTGAGGCCATCGATTACAGACTGTTAACTACGTGAGTTTGGTAAGACATGTATTGAAAAATTTGGCCAGAATAAAAACGTATTAAAAAAAAATTGCCAGAGAAATTCGTACTGAAAGCATTTGGACAGAAAAACGCGTGTTTTATCGATTTGAAGAAAAACAATTATGAAATAAATACGGCCATAAAAACACGTATTGAATAGATTAAACATTTGGCAATAAATACACATTTGAAAATTGGCCAAACGGCATGTATTTAAATTAGACAAGACAAACACGTATTTAAAAATATGATCTGAAAAACACGCATTTGAAAAATTGGTCGATTTAAATGACGCCCATCTGGGCAACTCTAAAACCCGGGATTAAAGCAAGGCTGGAATGTTTTATCAAGGTCATTCAAATCTAACGATATTTGAAAGATACATTTTCTGTCCAATGTTGTGAATACACCTCTTTCCGGAGTGCGGTAGTTTACTGGATAAAAGATAAAGGGAGAGCACCTACTTAATGTACTTAAAGCGGTTTCCATAGGATTCAAAGCACACAGTTAAACTGAACACGAAAGATTAAACAAGAAGGCTATATGGCGATTTTAGATTCTCTTTTTATTTTCCTTTTTATTAAGGCAATGCTGATAACAATCAGGTACTAACGCCTGAATACGAATAGAAAACGTAGGTAACATCCTTCTCAAATAACCCATTTCGACCTACAAGTAAGGATTCGAATTTTATACCACAGCACCATAACTTTGCTAGTTATATTCAGCGTTTAAACGTGCTCAAAACACGTTACAACACGGTCCATAGCCAATAGCAACACTTAACATGAAGGAAGATGTATGGCCACAGTTATGGGATGTTACATTTTTTTTTTCCAACAAAGGCAACACAGTTAACGACCATGTACACATTTCACAGCCGAGTACAATAAGAGAGTTTGAATAAAAACGGTTTTATACGTATAGCAGAGTGAGCCTTGAACAATCAAGCCTTGGTTCCAAGGGCCCACATACTATAATTCAAATTACTACCTCCAAGAGAAAGTTTAAACCTGAAAAAATAGAGAGTGGTATTTTTATTTCTTTTATACATGTTTTATTCTACTTGAGACACAGTTAGGTTAAACAAAATAAAGGGATTTTTTTTAAGGTAAGAGTTGCAATTGATGGTTTGACTTTATTAAGCATTACCCAATTAATTAGTATATGTCCTGTCAATTTCCTGTTTCGTCCCCATTACTATTTATTTCCTTTACCAAATGCCTTGGGATGCCCGTAATACATGCCAAGGACACGAATATAGCAGGTCCAGTTAGTCAGTATTTATTCACAATATTTTGACAAACTGATAAAGGAATTCCATTGCAAAACTTGACGCTACGATGATTTTTTTTAAACAATCAACTGTGATACAATTGTGAGTGATGCTCATGATATGTGGGCTGTTTACTCCAAGTTACAGGCACCTAATTAAGGTGGCTATCAGTCTTCCTTTCCCGCTCAGTGGTTGATATCAGGGCTAAAACATACTTTTGAGACATAAATAAAAGAACGTAAATATTTATTTTATTAGTTTTGATAAATCATACGATGACTGACCAAATGTTCTGCATGTTGATTGAAGAAGTTAAGGCTTATACTATAAGATATTAGTTACAATTTACGTGGGGGCTTTAAGACACAATAGGTGCCTCCCTGCCCACTATGAAAGGTCACAAATCCGATCCAAAATACAAATTAAATACTCACATATATAGTTTACTTGGAAACTTGTTGAGGCCAGTGATTTTCCTATAGTATTTTCAGCTTCACAACTGAACGTCTTCGAGGAAACTTTTTTTCGGGGTTGGAGATTAGGATGGAATAAAAGGGAAAAAATACACCAAGTTGATATATACACAACGTCAGTAATGATGACAATTTTATATAAAAATTGGGCAAGAAAACACGTATCTAAATATTGACTAACCTTATCATGACAACACACTCAAACGGGGACTTCGTCAAAATAAAAGGAACAAATATATATTTGGCAATCAACAATTAAGCATACTTGAATATATTTTTAAAATTATTGACATTCGTGGATATCTTTTTATTTTATTTGCAATAAATTATGCAAATTCTGTAAATAAAGTAAATGTCACAAAATGTATACCTCCATGTTCCCTAATATAACCAACATAGACATAATTAGGGTGTTCACGGATAAGCTGCCCCGTGTCTCCATCTAACCATCTGGCCATAGATCCTTCTCTTGGAAATCCTAAATTGAAAAGTGTGCAGTGACATTCAAAGGGGTCGTCAGGACCTCCAGCTACTACCCATATCTTTTCTCCTTTGGTTTTAGCTTCGTAAATGGGACACTTTGCTATCACGGCTGATGGTAAGTCTGTAGAATTGAATTTTGAAATCAAATAGACAAAAATATATTTACATTTAATTAAAAGTGATGAAAGAGAATTAATATCACAGAACAAAATATCAAACGCGGGAATTTTCGGGTTAAAGATGTTATTCGTGTATGTAATAACAAAATATAAACAATGCATAATAAATGGGTCACATAAAATCCTGACAGAAAAGTAGTTGAAGTATTTAGTGCATTAAGTAAGTTCAATATCTTCCATCACTTTTAACGATAAACAGCTTCATTTCGCTTCCACCATTATTGTTCGATTGTGTGTGGTCTAGAGGTATTTGAACGTTCAGGTTTTGAGTCACGCTATGAGCGGCGCACAGTTGAGTCGTTGGGAAAACTCTCTTTACTCACATTATATAAATATACTCAGGTGTGTAATGAACATCTGGCCGTGAACGGCATTGTCCCTGAAAGAAAACAGTTCAACATCGCCTAAGAGCCGTCATGTCACGCCCAATGTTCAGTGTTGCATGTGGTAGCGACATCTTATTTAGCTATTTGATGATGTCTGTCGAATAGTACATGTCAAGATGAATTCAATGACGTTTTTTTTTTTTTTATTTTGTCAGGAACAAGACTTAGTCAAAGACATGTTTACACTGGAAAATACAATGATATTCATCATTTTTAAAGATTAAAGATTTTATTTTTCAAATTCAGATAACAATATGATGGAAGTAGATCACATCAAAATCAACAGATCAAGTTCATTTGTCTACACGATACGTTTTAATAACTCTCCTTATCAATTACAGAACAATTCTCATATGCCTTGGGATACAATCCAACCAATTTCTCATTTTGATGTCGTTTGGAAATAACAAAACATAAATAATTGTGCTCTTATAAATGTACAAAATTAGACTCTGTATTGTAGAGTTATTTTTTTTATGTACAATATTAATTATTGAATATAATTGATGTTTTTTTCTGTTTTGATAAGAAAAATAAATTTTAGTGGTGGGTTGGTGTAAAGTCGTGGCAAAAATTCTCAAAATGTCAGGAAAATATTTAATGAGAAATAATCTTAACCTTAAATCTGACCTACCTGAGAAAATCGGTGTGAATGGGATTTCCTGAACCACAGACCATAGTGTCAATGCTTGGCACATGAATGTCTTGTTATGGTCTAGATCAGATTTAGATTAAAACATGGTCACGTAATAGAAGAATATAATATACGGGCGTAGCTGTCTGTTCAATGAAGGTGTCCGTTTAATGAATGTGATAAATCGAAAAATGTATGATTTCATTGTTGAATAGATTTGAACTCAATCTCAATACAGCTGCTTTCGACATCTTAAAAAAACTCAGCTCTCCTTTTTTTGTGACTGGGGTAGGGTGTGATTTTTGTTCTGTTGTTATTCTCATATATGAATCGGTCACTTACCATTTAATTCCCCACTGTAGGCGCCGTAAATGGTTCACATGCATTTTAAGACATTGGTTGCAATAAAAAATAATGAGAGGTATTATTAATGGTATCGATTCAATGGAAGTACTCCTACCATAATTGTCATACTCACTAACCGGTAGGTTGACACACAAGTTACGAGTTAATATATTTCGATGGGAAATGTCGAAACAATATACATAGTCTATAATATGTTTTTAGAATATTAGACCAAGACCCGTTCTCTATCGATTAAAATTATCATCGTTTTGGCATAACTCTTAAACTTAGGTCTTGCTACACTTTAGATAGAAATGCATTGTAACTTAAAGTACTTTCTGTCAAATCGTAGAGATCCAATTGCCTAATCAACGCTGTGTGGAAATAAATGAAGTATGAAATGAAAATTGAAACTGTGCTTTTGTTCAATATCTTTTTGCGTCTTGTCAAGTCATGATACTCGAGACTCGTTTGGGTTGAGAGAATAAATGGACGTATCTAGGGTTTTATTCTGATGTTACCAATGTCTCTCGTCATCATCATCCATGCCTTTTTCACTCTGGGTCAGGGTATAGGCCTCAGACAAACAGTTTCCATCCTTCTCTATCCTGAGCTAACTTTTTAATCTCATTCCAGGTCTTACCACTTCTCTGTATATCAGCTTCTTTAATTCTTCTCCATGTTCCTCATGGCCTTCCCCTTGATCTTCTGCCCTGAGGGTTCCAGTCCAATACTTTCTTTGTTCCTACTCCCTGTGTATAAATCCCGTCCCCTCTTCCTGAATATAATGTCTCTGTCACATGCGATTTATCAATTTTTCTTATATTTTTAGGCACCGAATTCATGTTCGGATGGTACTTGGAAGAAAATGATTTGAGATTGGCATTGATTTGTGATCACGGGACCTGGTATGAGTGCCTTTATCTTGAATAAGGCTATCAATAGGGGTGTTGTCAGTCCATGACGGTCCCGAAAGAGTATCTTGACTTTTTGTATAATGCGTCTCTTAAGTAATGGTGACCAATTAGGATCTTGCGTATCTCACTGACGCTTTTAGTCCTCTTGTAATTGTTAAGAACAAACCGATATGCTCTGTTTCAACTTTCTTGAACTGTTCTATCTGGGTTTCATTTTTGGTGTTCCAATCCCATGCACTATAGTCTAACATTTGCCGTACGATGACTTTACTCTCAGTTTCTCTGATTTTCTAGGATAAGTTTGTACATGTCTTAAAATTATAAGTATTGTACTGGCGTTATCAAAAATTTCTCGATTCGGTGCTCTGCCCTAACCAACAAAAGGACAGTATCTGGGCTGACCCAGATCCAACCAGTTTTGCCGCAATCGACACATTTATTTTTTTCATTCATAACTCTTTAATTTTATTACATAGTGGAAGTCTTCTAACATTAAATAATAGCTTATGATAAATTGCGCTTTTCTCTTAGTCGGCGATTTTATTGACGTAATATGTTGCGTAATATTTTGAGATACTGTTTCTTGGCAAGCCAAGCAAATAACTCTACCTGAAACCAACAAAAGGACAGTATCTTATACGACCGTCTCACATACTGTTCACCCTGGTTAACCGCAACGCAAAATGCCTCGTTCGTATTCACCAAAAGAACAGTATATCAGTTAAGAATATAGCAAAATACGAATAACTCGATCGACAAACGTTTTACGTCAGCGAGGGCGAGCACTCGCCATCACGGACGAGTGAGAGGCAAGGCTAAGTGTGGTTGACCTGGCGTGAGGGGAATGAATAAATTATCTCCGTCAAGTTTGTAGGCGTGACTCTGATATAATATTACTACATTAGACTATTCCTCAATCTTTTAGACCCTGACTCCTTTTTCAAGATGAGTCTATTTTTATTAAGCATAATAGCTTTAATTTACGCTTATTGATGATTTTGGCTATCTTGTAAATTAGAAATTAATTGTGTATCAGGTTTTGTCATTGTACAACGATATTGGGGTGAGTGAGTGATAGTGAATTAAACCCAAGAATAGCTGGGAAATAGGGTATGTCCCCCTTCCCCCGCCCCCAACACGTACAACACACATACCTTTTTGTTTTAAAATCAATATCTTCCTTGTCATAGGAAACGAAAAGCATGAAATGGAACGAAATCTGTTGGTACATTTATACTGAATGAAATAGGCGACACCATTCTTACTAAATTTAAAAGGTGCCTAAATTATGAGCTAATAAGATGAACAAAAAAATATTTTGTCTTTAGCTAATTTCGCCCACAGGGAGTTACAATAGTACAATTTGGATAAAACAAGGGAATTAATTAAAAGTTCTGCTACATTAAATTACGAATTTTGCTTATTTTATTCATTTCTATGTACATAGATTGTATGGTGTTATTCACGTAGCAGCTTGTTATGGAAAGATGTTTACCAATGATGACGCTAAGGTTTTTTGATTTATTTGAAAATTCTGTTGTGCTATTTCCGAGAGTAATAGGTGAATTATTTACCTTCCACACATTAAAATCTCAGTTTTACTATCATTTACTATCATTTAATTTTAACTTGTTATGGTACATTCAAGATTTCATCTCATAAAACAGCTCGAAATTCGTTGTATTAAGAATTGTAAATTACTTAGGGGTACTGATTCATAAATTTGCGTATCACCAGCATTAAAATGATAACTCTGATTGAATCTGGATATCACACGAGAAAGGGGGTGCTTATACAGAAAAAAAAAGGACAGGGCAAAGAACGCACTCCAAAGTTTAGTAAAACTTGTTCTGACTGAATACCATTCACCACGACAGTCTGCCATCGATCCTGTAAATATGGTGTAATCCATTTAAGGGCAATTCCTTTTACGCCGAACGTATTTTCTAGTCTTCTTAACAAAATGTAATGGTCAATTGTGTCAAAGGGAGCTGAAAGATCTTAAAGGCATAATAAATTGATATTGTTAGCATTCGCATTATATAACAAAAGATTTTAAGAAGCGCCGTTTCAGTACTGTGTTGCTGTTTGTAGGCTGACTGAACTGTTGTTCTTAAGATGAGATAATAATTGTGTCAGTACTACCTTCTCCAAAAGTTTAGACAAAAAATAGAAGGATGTGTGGAAAGTAAGAGATATGAAGACGATGAAAAAGAAAAACACACAAAAAAAAACCCAAAAAACAACTAAACAAAAAACGCCTGGACAGACAGTCAC
>NC_088373.1:33289900-33309900 GCF_034508935.2 Berghia stephanieae | reverse complement strand
TCCGGAATAGAAAGAGGAGGTGGAGCTTATATGATATAACGCAATGAAAGTTCTGTCCGATGACGGGTGGGGGGATATCACCTCTCCAAAACTTACCTTATTATATGAGATCATGAGATTCTTATCCAATCATCGATTGCTCGTTTGACAGTTCGCTTGTGAACAGTTAGGAGACCATCTCTTGATTTATGGGCAGGCGGCTTTGCGTAAAGGCGGTGAGTGTTGTATACATCAAAGAGTACCGCTGACCGATGGGTAAATAGTGGTTGTGTAACCCAAAAGCCCTGCCGACTCGACTGCAAGGTCTTGTATGTAATAGTTGCGTCACCATCTCAACGCTCAGGAATTAATTAGTGAGGACTCTCAGTATATATATATTAAAAAAACAAACAACGCTTTTGAATCACACGAGATACATCCGTGTGCTCGTCGCATTGAGAATTGAAAAATGAGATATAAATCAAGAAAACGGACCGGAAAATAAAGAAACTATCATTAAATTTTAAAAAAATGAGCAATATTTTTTTTCAAAATCAATCTACAAGAAATTTTTTTTATTTCTAAACCTATTTTTGTGAAACAAAGATAAATGTTCTCCTTTTTGCAAGCTGATTCAACAATGTGGTTTTCAAATTTATCGTATACGTAATCATTTGGAAGCTCCCGAGAAAGGTATTTTTGTGTAATCTCTTTCACACACACGCGCGCGCACACACACACACAAACACACACACAAACATATACAAACAATACACAGCCCATGTCATCTATTGCCTATATTATTAATGTTAATATATACATCCCATGCTGATTGTCACTACCCCCTCCCCCCCCCCCAACCATTTCCACCATCCAAGTACCAGCGGCCTTTTCTCTTTGATTTCGTATCATGGTCTACCCGAAGCCCAACACCTCGATCGTTTGTGGGTCAACCCCCCCCCCTCCCCCCTCCCCCACCTTCGCCCGTAATCAATTTATAATTTTCTCTCTGTATAGAGCGCCACGTGCACAATTCTGCCCTAACCAACAAAAGGACAGTATCTGGGCTGACCCAGGTCCAGCCAGTTTTGCCGCAATCGACACATTTAGTTTTTTCATTCATAACTCTTTAATTCTATTACATAGTGGAAGTCTTCTAACATTAAATAATAGCTGATGATAAATTGCGCTTTTCTCTTAGTCGGCGATTTTATTGACGTAATATGTTGCGTAATATTTTGAGATACTGTTTCTTGGTTAAAGCCAAGCAAATAACTCTACCTGAAACCAACAAAAGGACAGTATCTTATACGGCCGTCTCACATACTGTTCACCCTGGTTAACCGCAATGCAAAGTGCCTCGTCCGTATTCACCAAAAGAACAGTATCTAAGTTAAGAATATAGAAAAATACGAATAACTCGATCGACAAACGTTTCACGTCAGCGAGGGCGAGCACTCGCCATCACGGACGAGTGAGAGGCAAGGCTAAGTGTGTTTGACCTGGCGTGAGGGGGGGGAATGAATAAATTATCTCCGTCAAGTTTGTAGGCGTGACTCTGATATAATATTACTACATTAGACTATTCCTCAATCTTTTAGACCCTGACTCCTTTTTCAAGATCAGTCTATTTTTATTAAGCATATTAGCTTTAATTTACGCTTATTGATGATTTTGGCTATCCTGTAAATTAGACTTTAATTGTGTATCAGGGTTTTGTCATTGTACAACGATATGGGGTGAGGAGTGAGTGATAGTGAATTAAACCTAAGAATAGCTGGAAAATAGGGTATGCCCCCCCCCCCCCGCCTCCAACACATACACACACATCCTTTTTGTTTTAAAATCAATATCTTCATTGTCATAGGAAACGAAAAGCATGAAATGGAACGAAATATGTTGGTACATTTATACTGAATGAAATAGGCGACACCATTCTTACTAAATTTAAAAGGTGCCTAGATTATGAGCTAATAAGATGAACAGAAAAATTATTTTGTCTTTAGCTAATTTCGCCCACAGGGAGTTACAATAGTACAATTTAGATAAAACAAGGGAATTAATTAAAAGTTCTGCTATATTAGATTACGATTTTTGCTTATTTTATTCATTTCTATGTACATAGATTGTATGGTGTTATTCACGTAGCAGCTTGTTATGGAAAGATGTTTATCAATGATGACGTAAGGTTTTTTGCTTTATTTGAAAATTCTATTGTGCTATTTCCGAGAGAAATAGGTGAATTATTTGCCTTCCACACTTTAAAATCTCAGTTTTACTATCATTTACTATCGTTTAATTTTAACTTGTTATGGTGCATTCAAGATTTAATCTCATTAAAACAGCTCGAAATTCGTTGTATTAAGAATTGTAAATCACTTAGGGGTACTGAATCATAAATTTGCGTATCACCAGCATTAAAATTATAACTCAGATTGAATCTGGATATCACACTAGAAAGGGGGTGCTTATATACAGAAAAAGGACAGGGCCAAGAACGCACTCCAAAGTATAGTAAAACTTGTTCTGACTGAATACCATTCACCACGACAGTCTGCCATCGATCCTGTAAATACATTTTTGTATGATGTAAACCGTTTTAAGGGCAATTCCTTTTACGCCTACGTATTTTCTAGTCTTCTTAACATAATGTAATGGTCAATGGTGTCAAAGGCAGCGAAAGATCTTAAAGGCATAATAAATTGATATTGTTAGCATTCGCATTATATAACAAAAGATTTTAAGAAGCGCCGTTTCAGTTCTGTGTTGCTGTTTGTAGGCTGACTGAACTGTTGTTCTTAAGTTCGGAGATAATATTTGTGTCAGTACTACCTTCTCCAAAAGTTTGGACAAAAAATAGAAGGATGTGTGGAAAGTGAGAGATATGAAGACGATGAAAAAGAAAAACACAAAAATCCCCAAAAAACAACTAAACAAAAAAAAAGCCTGGACAGACAGTCACACCGACACCCATACACACACACAAACGCACACACACACACAAACGCACACACACACACACACACACACACACTAATTAGTTGAAATGAATGAAAAATAAGTATACTTAAGTTAGTCGTTTGGTTGAGCATCCGACCAACAAGCAAGGGGATCCGTTTTTTATTGCCAGTTGTATAAAGTTTTTTAATGGTTTTGCTTTCTGTTTTGTTTTTCATTTTTATTACTTGTTTATAAAGCCCCTTTGCCCACCAACCAGCCACTAAATAGCTAGCTTGATATGTTGATCTTGTGGAAAGTAATACGTGAATATTTCAACTTATGTCATAGATTAGATTGATTTTGAACTCAGTGTCTGCAGCAATTTAGTCTTTAATCACGGGCGCATATTTTAGTCAAAGATATAAGAACTGCAATCCAAACTGTTGTTAAAAGCAGGTATTTCCACTTTTAACAACCAACGGACGAGGTCAAACTTAGATGTCGCTGGGTCAAACACAAGCGTTGTGGTATGTCACGACTGCTATCGGATGTGAAGGTCATGCGTTCGATTCTATAGACAGTATGCGGTTAGACTAAGGGAGTAAGATATAAATATGTGTGCGTGTGTGTGTGTGTTTATGTGTGTGTTTGTATGTGTGAAAGAAACACGGGGGAGACAAAGAGAGCCAGCGAGACTGGTAGATAAAAAAGGGGGAAAAGGAGGGAGGGGGTGGAGCAAAGAATAGGTAGGGATAGTATAAGAAAGCCCTTTGTTTCAAAAGAAGTCAAAGTCAATCAATGGGAAACATATTGACCAATGAGATTGCAATTTTTAAAAATGGGACTGGCCAAATCATTTGTTGCATTGTTTCCATTTTGAGTCAGATGACAGCTTGAAGAGGAGCGGGTGGGGCTTAATTTGTAATGACTTACATGAAATCATATAATTGAATCTTCTTGTTTGAGCTGCAACGTCGAGTTATTTAGGACCTGCCACTCGTTATCGCAACACATTGTGGTCAATGTCAGCTATTAATCTCTCCTCCCTTTTTTCTTTGGGATCACTCCAATGACATCTATATATTATTATGAAGTCCTAGGTTCACTCACATTGTTTATTGTCTCAAAAGACCCCACCCTCCCTCCCATTCCCAATGAATACACGTTAAAACGCTCTCTCTCTCTCTCTCTCTCTCTCTCTCTCTCTCCCTCTCTCTCTTTCTCTCTCTCTCCCTCCCTCTCTCTCTTCTCTCTCTCTCTCTCTCTCTCTCTCTCTCTCTCTCTCTCTCTCTCTCTCTCTCTCTCTCTTATTTATTAATTGATTTATTTTTAAAAATATATCTCTCTGCATCCATCTCTCACGCTCTCTGTTTGTTACTGACTTTCTCTCTCTCTCTCTCTCTCTCTCTCTCTCTCTCTGTGTGTGTGTGTTTCTCTCTCTCTCTCTCTTTCACTCTCTCTATCTCTCTCTCTCTCATGTAAACAACAACGCGATAGAAAGTTACAGTGCTCCTCTATGATGTCATGTTACGGATGACGTCATTGGCGTTGGCGACTTATGCGTCAACCAATCAAATCGTCACCAACAGTTTCGCATGATATTGCTCGCCATACGGCGGCATCTTCGTCACGCCACTCGTTGACGCCACCGCATGCTCACGGACACCGTCGATATTTACGGGGCGGAATACGGCCGTCGGAGATACTGTCCTTTTGTTGGTTAACGATGGGGTTGAAACAGGATACTGTTTCAAGCAAATTTTTAATTGCCTCTAATTTCAAAAATATTTGAGTTATGATCATTCTGACAACTTTGTTAGCATTCCTCTGTCCCAGAGATTCGATTTAGTAAAAAAAGTGATTTTATGATTTTTTGAGAGACACTGTCCTTCTGTTGGTTAGGGCAGTGCTACCAAGGCATTTTGCATTTAAGAATAAAACAAAGATAATCTGATTATTATGTTTTCTCAATTTTTTCTTCATGCATATAACATTCTGAATTTATTATTTTCATTATGTTCGTTATATACGAATTAATTCGCAAGTATTCGGGGGAATTACATGTTCCATTCTTTCTCTGTGATTTTAGTCAGCCCACGTGTTCTTAAAGTATATTGCAATATTATGATATTTTAATTCTTATAAAGAAGGCAATCACCCGCTGGTTAAAGAGTCTTTGGTGGTGTACTTCATTTATTATTTGCTGAAATCCATTAGAGTGGCATCTGCTACCCGTTTTAGAAATTCTATTAGCATAATCATCACAAGTCGTGATCAGTCGTGAATATGACGAACGTTATTTACAAAAGGGTCGAATGAACTATTACAACCTATTACTTTTAGTAAACGTTCCCATTCATCACATTACGATATTTTGATACTTTTTGATTGTTTGTTTTTATCCCCCAAGCCACCAATACCCAACATTTTATTCATTCTATTTACTTGACGTACTTGACGTATGCCTCTGTGCTCCTGCCGGTGCATATGGCCTAAATAGCACTCTCCCATCTTCTTCTTTCCTTGGCACAGACCTTTGCCTCGCTCCAGGTAATATTGGAGACGCGCAAATCTTTTTAAAAGCTTCTCCTTCAAGTCTGTATAGGACGACCCCGTTTTCTCTTGTCCTGTTGGTTCCATTCGAGAGCCTGCTTGGTTATATTACAGAGCTCTTTCCGCAGGGTATGGCCAACCCATCGCCACTTTCTGTGTCTAACCTGGACGTCAATCTGCTCTTGGTTTGTTCTTGTCCAACGGTCCGCATTTGGCACTTTGTCAAACCATTTCAACCTGAGTATTTGTCGAAGACAGCGATTGACAAAAGTTTCAATATTGGCTGATGTGGTCAAGGTTGTTCGCCAAGTCTCTGAACCATAGAGTACAACTGAATTAACATACGTGATAAACATGTTGTTTTTTTGGATAAGCTGGAAGCATCCCATATTGGTCACAATATTGTAAATACTTAACGCGCTTTCTTGATTCTAGCGATGATGACTTCATCAGTAATGCGTAGATTTAGAGTTGAAAACAAGCGAGAAAAATTAAACTATTGAGGAATTGAGGAAATAGGGAAGAGATTACAAAGAGTTTATCTTCAGTGAAATTGAGATCTCTAAAAGTTGTATCCAGGCACAACCACAGATACACTCAATCATTTACAAATCGGTGATTTTTGATGGGAAAAATGTCATAACCTTAAAACTATGAATATGCATATGTACTGTTTCCCTCCTAGTCAAGGACTCCGGCCAGAGGCAGGACAAACCAACTTATCACAAATCCCATTCTACCACCAAAGCAACTTGGAAAACATATTATATAAAGTAGGATAGAAGACACAGCCAGTGAACTCCTGCTCATCACTGGATGTCAGAAGACCCCACCCATTGGGAACTGTTACATCTCGACATAACACCAGTTCGAAACAAAAAGTCACTTGTACGATAATAAAACAATCTTACCATCGGAAGAAAAAGTGTGAGTAGCTGCCAGATCTCCCGAAGTCACAGAAACACGGTCACTGTCAACCCATTTGACGCTACCCTGTGGTAATCCCGCTATCGACAACTGACAAGTACAATTCGTAGAATACTTGGACAACTCAACTTGGTGTATTGAACCTCCAATATTCGTGGGGCAGCCGGCGAGTTTCACGATTGGCATCTCTGGAATAAATAACATTATAAAAAAAAGAGTATCCCCTCAATGCGTTTTTCTTTTTTTCTTTTTAATCATCGGTATATAATTGTTGAAGGTCTGACTACAGATGAATATCTACTATTATTATTATTATTATTATTATTATTATTATTATTATTATTATTATTATTATTATTATTATTATTATTATTATTATTATTATTATTATTATTATTATTATTATTATTATTATTATTATTATTATTATTATTATTATCAGACCTGTAATTGAGTAGAGGACAAATACATTGAGATGAGAAATCGTCAAGGATATGCTTGATAACCAATGTCAAGTGACATATTGTAAAAAAAAAAAAAAAAAATAAACCATACTATTCTCATCAATTATCAAAATTAACATATTGTATTCAAACCTTGTAATTTTTTTAATGACATAATCTTAAAATAGTATTTTTCTCGTAAGAACATGTATCCCTGTGGACAGAATATTAGAAAAAAAGCTTCAGCTGCTTAATTGTTCCTATACTTACGAAGAGTAATCTTGTCTTCCACAAAAATACTTGATTTGACACTATTTTCAGCTTTACAAGTCACATTAAAGCCGAGTTGTGGTTTCCCTTCGTTGTTGACTGGTGCTTGTAAACTAAACGTCCATCTTGAATTGTTCGACATTGTCATGATTTCATCAGGCTTATCCACAATTATGAAATCATCTCTTGTACTATTTGTCCCAATCACACTGACATTCACGGATGGAGCAACGTCAGCCGGGATGTCACAGAAGAAGTGCAGTTTGGAGGGATTTTGACTCTCTTTGATATTGTGAATCTTTGGCGTTTTCAACACGCCAATAGACACCTTAGTGGGACCATCTGAGCAGAATATTAAGCAATGGAAATCATATTGTGGATAATAAATCAAATTTATTAATAATTTTATCAGTGTTATAAGATCGAAAGTCCCATTTTTGTCTTTGATTCGCCATACATGACATTTATCAAGATGCAATATTCAATAAACGTTCTCAAATGTCTTTATAAACGGACCCTATCTAACATCAACACGTAACACATAGGACATACATGATTCTTATATGGCGATTTTACATTTCATTTACAACAGAAAAATGCAACTGACGGTCATGTACTCATTACACACCCGAGCAATGTCGCAGTCAGTGTTTGCATTTCTCGCGTCTGATAATAGATTGTTTTCACCGCTATTAAGCCCCCCATAGACGCTGCCATCCGCTGATCGGGGTACGGATGACCTATCGCTGTGACCCGATCCCTGCGTTTATCGCAGATGATTTTTGCCCACATACGGGTAGATATTTTTTTGAGGCGATCGGCGATCGGGGGCGTGGCAGTATAAAAAAGTGGACATTTTTTTTTCGGATTTTTGCTGTTTTCACGTCGGATTCGTGATCAGCGTCAAATTTACAATAGGTTTGATACGAAGAACTGTGTGTTTACTCCAAAAATTGGTGAAATTAGAAATAAATTTTAATTAATAGTGAGGCTACGATCCCAGTTACTGTCTGTTATACTATCTTTCGTCTTGCGCACAATAGTGATTACTTCTCACTAAATTATATCAATTAGACTGTTGAAGGAACGAAATTGACATCATTCCACTCTTTGTTATTGTATTAAGGCAGTCATTTTGGTAATTAGTTCTCACTAAATTATATCAATCAGACTTTTAACGTTCAAGGTTACTCGTAGTTTTGTGTGACGGTACGTTATTTCCGACTGGTGGATGTTGTGAGCATTTTACCTAAACTCATAGCATCAATAACCGTCCAAGATATTCGCATCATATGTAGCAATAGCTATAAGAGAGAGAGAGAGAGAGAGAGAGAGAGAGAGAGAGAGAGAGAGAGAGAGAGAAAGAGAGAAAAATTTACTTGCGCTATATGTACCGCTATATTCAATAAAGGTGCTCAAATCACTTTATAAGGGTCTTTGGCCAACATAAAAACATGTTAGACGAGACATGACTGCTAAGCGATATTGCAATTGTTTCCCGACAGAGACGACGCTGTAAACAGCGAAGTACTCATTTTAACAGTGAACAAGGTGAGAGAATGCGAGTAAAGAGCCTTTTCCAAGGACTCAATTATGCGCCACTCAGAGCGGGACTCGAATCCAGTACCGTCCGATCCAAATGCGAGTGTCATTTCACAAGACCACATGCATAGCCGCACAAAAAAGTGATGAGAGAATAGATTCATATGTATTGAAGAAGGAGAGAGCGGATGGAGTGAGTTAAGTTCTTGGATATTTATAGAAGGAACCAAATTGACGTCACTCATCTCATTGTTATTGTTTTTAGACACCCATTTTTATGATTAGTTCTCATTAAAATATATCAGACTATAAAGTTCAAGGTTCCATGTAGATTTTTGGGCTGGAGTGATATTTCTGGCTGGCGGACTTTGTGAGTATTTTAATTTTACACAGAGCATCAATTGAAGGAATGAATTTGACGTTAGTCAACCCGTTGTTATTGCTTTTAGACAGCCATTTTTATAATTAACTTATCACTAAGTTATATCAATCAGACTATTCGAGTTTGCAATTCTGTGTGTTAATATGTTATAGATAGAATGCGCTTGGCCAAGGAGTTCACAACATTGCCATCCGGAAGTATAACGGACCAACACACAAAACTCTGTGTAACCATGAACTTGTATAGTCTGGTTAATACAGTTCAGTGAGAACAACTCACAAACGCGGATGGCAAAAAACAATAACAAAGGCATGTGTGACGTCATCTTCATTCTATCTATACCCCGATGGAGATGTGAGTATTTTTCCAATACGCATAACATCAATACATTTGCAATCCGATTTAAGTTTAAAAGCGATGTAGACCACGGACATTTTTCCATTTTGTGGACAATAAAGATTTATTATTATTATTATTATTATTATTATTATTATTATTATTATTATTATTATTATATTATTATTATTATTATTATTATTATTATTATTATTATTATTATTATTATTATCATCATTATTATTATTATTATTATTATTATTATTATTATTATTATTATATATTATTATTATTATTATTATTTGTAAAACAAATCGACAGTGCTCCCGTGGCAGGTTAAACGGGTACTCCTCGGGACTACTTGCATTCGCAGCCCCCCCCCTCCCCCCACCCCCACCACACACACGCACACAGCTCTTTTTTTTTTTTTGAAGTAATTTTTTTTTTTTTTTGGGGGGGGGGGGGGCTTTGTTTGTAGATTATAATTCAAGGTTACAATGCCCACCCCTGTCATCCCGTAGTCAAGGCTTTTTGGCATCTGCCAATCCCAAATGTCTGTGTCAAGGTCGACCGTCATGTCGCGTCAACGGGTGAGGAAAAAAAAAAAAAAAAGAACTGGCATATTATTATATCACCACATTGAAAATTATGAAAACTATTTTTTATTTTGTATGAAATCCTTTATAAATTTTACGATGATCAAGAACGAAACTTTTGCCATCTACCTCTTCCTGGCGCAACATTTATAAAAATATTATTTAAAAAAAAATAATAACACAGCATTTATTTGGCGCAATATCCACGTGCTCAAAGCGCTTTACAAGGGGTCCCAAGGCAACAGCAATATTAAACTTGAAAGACGAGACATGACGCCTGTTAGGCGATGTGACATTTGTTCTCAACAAAGACAACGAACGGCCATGTTTTACACCTGAGTACGGTGAGAGAATGGGAGTAAAGAGCCTTTTCCAAGGACTCAACTCTGCGCCACTCAGAGCGGGTCTCGAAACCCGAATCTTCCGATCCGAAAGCGAGAGTCATACCACTTGGTGCATCACAAAACAGGGAGGAGCACTGTTCTGTCGGCCACATAGCTTCAATATTAATTAAAATTTATTTCTAATTTCATCAATTTTTGGAGTAAAAACATAGTTCTTGGTATCAAACCTATTGTAAATTCGACGCTGATCACGAATCTGACGTCAAAACAGCGAAAATCCGAAAAAAAATTGTCCAATTGTTTATACTGCCACGCCCCCGATCGCCGATCGCCTCGAAAAATATTTAGCAAGGCGGGCTTTGCGAGCGATGGACCGTTTATCGGCCAGGTATTTGGCCACACACATTGCGTTTTCACCCCGGTTTGCCTGATCGGGATACGAACCAGGATCAAAACCGCGCGTGTATGGAGCCTTTTAGACCGCCTCATTTGCCTAGTGCACTGTTCAACTGGTAAGGTGTTGGGTCAAGGTAGTTGTCATTAAATATGTAATTGCTGTCAAAATCCTTGTTTAAGTGTGTGTCTGTGGCATTGAGAATACTGGTACAGTGGATTTGTATTAGTTGTTACGGTTTAAACTTTTCATTTACGCTAATTAAACTACAGCAGTTCATGTTAATAACCGTTATAGTGTTTTTTTGTATTTGTCCCTGTAGTATTTCTATTTTGATCGCTGGGCTGGTCTAAATTTTTTGTATGTGAACAGTCAAAAACAAGTTAATATAAAAGTCCAAACAACGAAAACGAGGGAACAACATTTAAAAATCCCAATAGCAATGAGAGTGCACGATGAATGTCAGCCGATAGGGCGTGTTACATTGGTTGAAGGAAGATTCATGTCGACTGTTAGGCCATGTTAAATTATATTTCCAACAGAGACAACTGTGTTAACGATCATATGCACACTCCACATACGAGAAAAATTAAATATTTTGAATCATCATCATATCTTGTCGCGCCAGTGAGTCAGCCAGTCCCGGGCAGTCTGGTTGCATTCCCTCAGGTCAGCATTGGTGCAGTGAGGTCCCAGCGAGCATTCGGACAGGATGTGGTCCATGGTCTGTCTGGGGTGACCGCATGGGCATTCAGTGCCCGGTGAGATTTTCCATTTAAAGAGGTTGGTGGCGGTGTTTCCCACCTTTGCTCTAGCTCTGTTCAACGCCACCCATTCTTTTCTCTTGAGGTCTGTGCCTGCTGGGAGCTTTTCTGTTGGGGGCTGGAGGGCATCGTTTGCTGTCTTGTCCCATTCTACCCATTTGTCCAGGCGGAAGAATGCTGAGTGGTCTGGGTGAAGGCTCTCTACTGTGAGGAAGCTTTTTCTTGATTTGAGCCTGCTTTTGGGGCAATTGTGGTCATGAAGGGGGTGTCTCTGGTCCATTTCCTGTTTGTATTTTTGTATTTGGGCATGGGTTTCCCTCCGGATGTGTGGTGGGGCTATTCCTGCTGCACGGTAGACCAGTGGTAATGGTGTTGCTCTCAGCTGGCCCGTTATGATCCGGCAGGCGTTGTTGAGCTCGGGGTCTAGCTTGGAGGCATGGCATGATCGGGCCCATACAGCTGAGCAGTACTCCGCAGTTGAGTAGCTGAGGGCCAATGCTGTGGTCCTTAGAGTTTTAGGGTCAGTTCCCCAGTTCATGTTTGCCAGCTTTCCAAGGAGGGCATTACGCGTGGACACTTTTGCCTTGGTCTTTCTCACGTGTTCTCTGAAGGACAGAGTTCGATCAAGCGTCACTCCGAGGTACACTGGGTGGTAGTTGTACTCTAATGTCTGGCCATTCCACTTGATGTTAAGTTTTTTGTGGGTGTCATGGTCTCAAGTGAGTAAAGAGCTACTCGACTATGCATAAAGATATATGTAGAATGAGGCCCCAGAATTTACTAGTTACTATAAATGAAAAACAATTAACGATTTGTTTACAATGAAATAAAAATAATGATGAAATTTAATTAAAAGAGATAAACAGTGATCGTGGCAGTTACAAATAGAGATATGAATATTTTACGTAACTTATGATAATATCTCAGGTTCGTAAGTTTACGTTTCCAGGCAGTTGATGGGCTTGGATGATCTATTGCTCTGATAACAGGATTGGACTCGTAAAATTCCACTTCCAGGCAATTGGTAAGAGGTTATAGTGTAGTACAGCGGGCTTGGGTTTGATCCTTGAAGATTATACAATCAAAGTTAAAAGCTCCGGCGTCTTAATGGTGTAGATATAATATCTACAAAGTCCCAAAAGATAAAAATCTTACAATATATATATAGGAATAGAGTGACTGGCCGTCCGGCATAGATTGTGGAGAGAAAGTGAGTGTAGAGTGTTAGACCTATCAGCTTTTATAATAAGTGGCTACGTGACAGAATGTCGAACGAAAAGTATTCACTAATTAGAAATTAATTCGAGGGAAGGCTATAAAAGGAAAGACGATCTAATATTAGAAGGTAAAGTTTATCTAAGCCTACCGATATATAACTGGAGTGAGATGAATTCAGTTCTTAATAAAATAAAATTTAATAAGATAATTGTGAACAATCTTTACTGTGACACCCCCCACCCACGTTTAAAATATACTCTTTAACCATTATGGGAAAGATAGATTTTACAAACGGAAGTAAATTTACTATCATGATACTCTAGCATTAATCCATTGTTATGATTTGTGCTACAATTAAATTATTTATTAACTAGACATGGAAATGTTTATATTAACGTAGGTATATGAATGGGCGACAATAACAATGAAAGATTGTGATTACAAATCATTGTGATGAACGACATGATGGCAATGTGATTACAAATCATTGTGATAAACAATAGTGATGGTAATGAAGCATGATTTAAGTCGATGATATGAAGGTAATTTACTGAATGAAATGAATGAAAATGTAAATGGAATATTGACATTTCAATTATTAATCATAAATGAGTGAAAATTCATAACAATAATAGATAAAGAGAAGATTTCCCAAATCATGAATGGGTATGGTATATATATCCAAACAATACTCAATGTTACATTAAGTTGGGTCATCATGTTTACAAATAAAATTATCGAAATTGTGCGTTCTGATTTGGCATAATTTTCGAGGTAACTAACAGTATGCATGAGAGGTTAACTTATACCCTTCTCACGTGTTTATACTAATCGAGAAAGTAGGTCGGCGTGAATATTTTCACAGCCTGGTATGTGAGAGATACTGAAAGTGTAATTTTGCAAAAATAGACTCCACCTTAGTACTCTACTATTATTCATTTTGTTATTTCTTATGTACGTGAGTGGTTTATGGTCCGTTTCGACCACAAACTCTTTTAGCAGTAGATATCTGCTGAATGTCTTTAAAGCAAAGACGATGGCCAGTCCTTCACGCTCTATTACAGAGTATCGTGATTCTCTGTCCAATAATTTTCTGCTTGCATATAAGCAAGGCATTAGAGTTCCCTCATGTTCCTGTAATAGTACACCTGCGATGCCCTTATCAGACGCGTCAGTTCTTACAACAAATTCTTTTGATATGTCGGGTAATTTAAGAATTGGTTCTGAACAGAGTAATGCCTTTAATTGGTTAAAGCTATTCTGACACGCTTCTGTCCAAACAATTTTGTTCGGTGACCCATTCTTTGTCAGATTTGTTAGCGGTGTCGCGATGTGCGCGAAGTTGTAAATGTATTTCCTGTAAAAATTTAGGAGCCCAAGTACTTTGCGTACTTCTTTTTTTGTCTTAGGTGGTTGCAATTGTGCGATTTTTGTTTGTTTTTCTGTCTCGGGTGTCTGTGTCCCATGACCAACGGTATGACCGAGAAAATCAATTTCGTAAAATGCAACGCTTGTTTTTGACGGTTTTGTTGTTAAAGAATTACGTTTTAATGCTTCAAGCACTAATTCTAAGGTTGTCATGTGATCAGTCCATGAGTTTGAGAAAATACATGCGTCGTCGAAGTATGAGAGTGTAGACGGGATGTCTTTTAATAACATACGCATCATTCTTTGGAATGTCGATGCTGCTGTCGATAATCCAAATGGCATATAGTTAAATTCTAACAATCCTAATGGTGATTGAAATGCTGTGTATTTCTTACATGATTCTTTCAGTGGAATCTGCCAGTAACCTCTAGAAAGATCACATTTTGTCATGTATTTTGCTTGAGATAAGGCAGCAAATAAATTCTCTTGATTTGGTATTGGTTCTGCATCAAATACTGTTGCTTCATTTAATTTGCGAAAGTCGATACATAGCCTTATCGATCCGTCTTTCTTTTTCACTACTACTATTGGTGATGAGTATGGGCTTGAAGAATATCTAACTATTCCTGTATCTAGCATATCCTTAACTTCCTTTTCAACTTGTTCTCGTGCGTGAAATGGAATAGGATAGTTTTTCACGTTGATAGGGGTAGATGTGGTTAACTTTATGTCGTGTTCCACTAATGTTGTATGTCCGGGTGCGTCTGTAAAGACTGACTGGTACTTTTCTAATAATGACCTGATTTCTCGTTTCTGACATTCGTTTAGTTGAGGATTGATTGTGACGTCATTAATTGTACTATTTTTAGAGTTACCGTGTTGTGGGGTGTGTTGTAGTTCAACATCATCGCTGTGAGTTTCGATGATTAATCCTACGTTTGCAGCTTCAACATGGTTAAATATTGGTTGTGATAATCTGTCTCTATCGAAATATTTTTTTAGCATGTTTGCATGGAATGTCTTTGTTGTGTTGTTAATTTGAATCTCGTAATTAACACCAGATCGTACTGCTAATACATTGAATGGTCCTTTCCATGTAGCTAAAAGTTTACTCGAGTCATCGGGTAAGAGTATTAGTACTTTGTCACCAATCTCAAATTTTCTTGACTTGCTTTTTCTATCGGAGTATTCCTTGTATTTCTCTGCTTTTTTAGTGACGGATTCCTGTGCTAGCTTACATGTGTCCTCTATTCTGTCTTTCAGGTTTCTTACATATTCGTAAGCAAACATAATTTCGTTATTGTCCTCCTCATTCCCTTTACAAATGTCGGCTACTATATTGATCGGGCCGCGAGGTGATCGTCCATACATCAACTCAAATGGGGAGTAGCCTGTAGATTCTTGGGGTATTTCTCTATATGCAAATAGGATTGCTGGTAAGTATCTGTCCCAATCATCTGGTTTTTCTGCTGACACTTTTCTTAACATATTTTTAGAGTGCCATTAAATCTTTCACAAAGACCATTTGCTTGGGGGTGGTAGGGAGTTGTGAATGAGTGTTGGATTCCCATGAGTTTCATGGTTTCATGCATCATAATGCATCATGTGATGTAAATTGGGGTCCATTGTCCGACAGTATCTCATTTGGTATGCCTATTCTAGTAAAAATTGTCATCAATGCTTCAGCTATGTGATCCGATGTAGTTGATTTCAATGCTATCGCTTCTGGCCACCTGGTTGCGTAATCGACTAGTGTTAGTATGTGTATGGTTTCTATCTGATTTTGTTAAAGGGCCTATAATGTCAATTGCAACTTTTTGAAAAACTTTTTCAATAACTGGGGTTGTCTCTAATGGCAATCTCGGTATTCTGCCTTTTGCGACTCTTCTTTGGCATGTGTCACAAGATTTCACATATTCTCGAACGTCTTTAGTAATTCCAGGCCATGTGAAATTCTCGGATATTCTCTTCAATGTGGAAGAGCTCCCAAGATGTCCAGAAGTTATTGAATCGTGCGCTATTCCAAGGATTTTGTTTCTGTAAATACTCGGCGTGACCAGTTGTTTAGCTATTTTATTTCTTTTCCTATGTAACCTGAACAGAATATCTTTTTCAATGATGTATTCAACTTTTGATTTCGTCCCTTTGTTTGCGATATTGAAATATGAAGTTAAAGTCGGGTCCTTTTTCTGTTCTTCAATGAACGTGTTCCTGTCAAATTGTTGTGGTTCAAGAGAAATAGTCATTGGCTTCTCTGTTATCTTAGTCATCTTTCTTGTTTCTGCTAGACAAGCTGTTTCTTGGGTTAATGACCATTCTTTTACATCTGTTGGGTTGTCTTTAAGACCTTTTATATTGCCAACAATAACATCAGCGACGGGGTTGGGAAGTATACAGCATTCCACTATTCCTGTATAGTATGGGGTTTCTATGTACACGTTAGCTGTTTCAAAGGTTTCGACTGTGCCACTGAATGTGATGCATTGTACCGTTTTTCCAGTTTTGTCTTCGTCATTGATCAAAGATGCTTTTATTCCTACTGTACTGCATCCTGTGTCTCTCAATATTTTGCAATCAGTTCCATTAGCTTTGCCTTCACAAAAAAATAGCGATCCTGATTTGTGAGTTTGTGTTAAAAGTGACATACCTTTCACGCAATACACATTTATATTTTCTCCTGACATTACTCGTGTCTGATTGTTTACACCTGTTTGGAGTGATGCATTTGCAGTTTCTTTTGGATATCCCACGATTTTGTAACATTTGTCTGCTGTGTGGCCTTTCATTCCACAATATTGACATTTAATTATAGGTTTGTTGGTTTTCTTATACTCAGTATTATTGTCAGTGCTATTTCTTGTTTTGTTTTGATAGGGTCGGCTATGGTCTCTATTGAACTGTTTGTTCCATGGTTTGTTACTATGATCCTCCTGTTTCACTTGCGTGTTCCGAGTGATTGATCGGCTCGTTCTATTTGAGTACTGAACTTTAGGTGTACCTGGACTCTGAGCAGCGGCAGCGTAGTATGGTTCCTTCAATGTTCTGCTAAGGGGTGTCAATGGATGTGCGCTGTTAAAGTTTTCTGCGTAGATTTTTAATTTGTCCAAGTTTTCTGGCTTTCTCTCTTTAAAGAATGCGACTAAATCTGGGTTGCAAGCTTGATAGATTCGATTCTTCAGCGTGAGATAGTAAAGGCCTGCAAAGTCGTCTTGTTTTACGTTTGCCAACTCAAGCCACCGATTTAGAAATTGAGTAATTCGGTTCACGAATGTATTAAAGTCTTCTCCACTTTCCGGTTTTGCAGTGTGAAACCTTTCCTGGTAACCATCTTCCGTTAATCTAAATCTTTTTAGTAGAGCGTCTTTAATTTTTCCATAGTCATCTGCATCTTCAGTTGTTAAGGTATAGAAAACTTTTAGCGGTTCTCCAGATAAGCAGTTAATCAAGGCTGTGGCCCATTTGCTTTCTGGCCAACGATAACCTTTAGCCTGAACTTCGAATCGGTGTAAGAAGGATTCTAGACAGTCTGAGCGTTCATCGTATGTTGGCATGCGTGGAAGTTTCACGAAAAATTCATCACTATTATTATGTTTTCTTTCATGACCGGTTTTTGTTTTTTCAATTTCCAGCATCATTTGGGTCCTTTTGGTTTCTTCTTCTGCTAAAGCTATTTGTCTTTTTAGTTCCCTTTCTTGGACTCTTTCTTCTCGTTCTTCTCTACGTATTCTTTCTTCATGTTCTTTTTCTTCTCTACGAATTCTTTCTTCATTTTCTTCTCTACGAATTCTTTCTTCATGTTCTTTTTCTTCTTTTACTTTCTCTTCGCACCATGAAAATATTCTTTCCTGGGGTATTTCTAAGTCCTTTGCGAGACTTAAGTATCTTTTATATGCTTCCATGTTGTAATAAATTAGTTACGATATTTTATATATATTATATTGACAGGATACTGTTACTGACTGTTTTATTTATTTACACTTACTGGAATGAACTGTTCTATTTTTAGAAATCTCTCTCTCTTATTTCAACTTATTATGTATGTTGAATTTGATGCCTTTTATCGTTATATCTTATAAAGCAATGTGTCAATACAATGCGGAGTTATTATGACTTGTGTCAATAACAATGTGTCAATCGCGTGTACTCTAAACTATGTTACTACGAAAAATTCATCACCAATGTGTGTGACTCGTCGTTAGTTTGTGTACAATTATTCGCAATGACGCTAATGTACTAGAGTGTGATAACAATAATAGGATGCCAAAATAATCCCAAGTTATCTATCACTAAATATAACACGACGGCTAGTAGACTCCTTTTATTATTATTTAGTTTTTAAAGACTCACTTTTCAGAACATAATATATAAGTGGTTTTCGGTAACAGTAATATGCCAAAAATGCATTTAAAACAAATCACTATGCAAAACAAATCACGATGTCTATAGTTACTATGTGATGCCCAACTCATGTAAAAGAGAATAATGAAGGATATATTTACCAACTCAGTTCGTGGCTGGGACCTCTCTCTTGTTCAATGGTTGTTCAACAATTGTAATTAGGCATTGAAGAGTGTTTAACAGTGATGTCTGAAATACAAAACAATAAAATATCGTAAGATTTACAATAGTTACAAAATGTGTTCACAACACTGAGTGATTGGATGACAGGTGAATGAATCGTTATGGAATGTAAACATATTGAAAACAATTCATGAATGAGGCAAACAACAAAATGAAATGAGTGATATAATAACAAAGTGGACAAGGAATGAATGAATGAATGAAAAACTGAGTGAATAGATGAATGAATGAATGGATAATGTATGAATGAAAGAATGAAGGGAGGAATAAATGTATGAATGATTGGATAAATGAGTGAATAAACGGATGAATGGATGAATGGATGAATGAATGAATGAATGAATAAATAAATGAATGAACAATGAATGAATGAATAATTTATAAATGAATAAATGAATGAAGGAATGAATCAATAAAATGCTATTCAATTTGAATGAAAGAATGAATGGATAAATTGCTATTCCATTTAAATGAAAAAATGAAAAAGAAAAAAAATTAATCCTGTAAATAGGGAGTTCAATTAAAATATGATCAAGTGGGGCAATTAAGAGTTTTACAATTTAAACTTTAAAGTTAGATGAAATAGATATAAGTAACTAAATAAATTCAATTCTTTATATGTGTCCCCTCCAAAATGTCATGGTCTCAAGTGAGTAAAGAGCTACTCGACTATGCATAAAGATATATGTAGAATGAGGCCCCAGAATTTACTAGTTACTATAAATGAAAAACAATTAACGATTTGTTTACAATGAAATAAAAATAATGATGAAATTTAATTAAAAGAGATAAACAGTGATCGTGGCAGTTACAAATAGAGATATGAATATTTTACGTAACTTATGATAATATCTCAGGTTCGTAAGTTTACGTTTCCAGGCAGTTGATGGGCTTGGATGATCTATTCCTCTGATAACAGGATTGGACTCGTAAAATTCCACTTCCAGGCAATTGGTAAGAGGTTATAGTGTAGTACAGCGGGCTTGGGTTTGATCCTTGAAGATTATACAATCAAAGTTAAAAGCTCCGGCGTCTTAATGGTGTAGATATAATATCTACAAAGTCCCAAAAGATAAAAATCTTACAATATATATATAGGAATAGAGTGACTGGCCGTCCGGCATAGATTGTGGAGAGAAAGTGAGTGTAGAGTGTTAGACCTATCAGCTTTTATAATAAGTGGCTACGTGACAGAATGTCGAACGAAAAGTATTCACTAATTAGAAATTAATTCGAGGGAAGGCTATAAAAGGAAAGACGATCTAATATTAGAAGGTAAAGTTTATCTAAGCCTACCGATATATAACTGGAGTGAGATGAATTCAGTTCTTAATAAAATAAAATTTAATAAGATAATTGTGAA